>NC_133494.1:5515364-5610507 GCF_025370935.1 Choristoneura fumiferana
CCCTTTTTTCCTGATATAGAAAGGAACTAAAATATGGTTCGGCACATTTTTGGTCGGCTATACAGTCAACCAACATAGTTCCTAGGCAATCCTAAAGCGTCGCTGTTTGTAGGTATCTTTTGTTCGTGATTTTTAGTTTTTATTTGGGATTACTGTTGGCTTAATTTTATTAGTCATTTAATGGGATTAAATGACTGATAACATAAAGCTAATAATAATAAGGCATAGGTACTAATATTATAAATGCGAAAGTGTGTGTTTGTATATTTGTATGTTCTTTTATATTTGTGCACGCTTTGTTGTGTCAGATTATTTGCTGGTGACTGTACCACAGAACTTTGCCATTGCGACATTTACTTTGATTTTTACGCTTCATTATCAGTGCAGTAACATCTACTTCTTTAAATCTAAGTATATAATATCATTGATCAAAGTATTACTCGTGAAACTCTATTGGGTATTGATATAACAAGTTTTTTTTTTACCAAACAGGAGTAGAATCAAGGGGGTGACACTATTTTGCGGCCCGGATGCTCAGGCCTGGAATATCTGTTTTCCTTAAATGTACAATTCTCATAAGGTCTGCGTTTTCCAAATGTTAGCACTTCTATTTTGTCGGCTTTCTCAAAATGTCTGCTATTTAAAATTTGCACAATCTCAGAAAGTCGTCTATTCGTAATGTTTACATTCCTATAATATTAGCGTTACCTTAAATTCTCCTTTTCCGTTATGTTCATTTTTTTATATAGGCTGTCGTCTTATTTATCATGTTAGATTAGATGTTTGTTTTCCCATAATGTCTGCTTTATTTTCAAAGGATTTTGGCTTTAAAATGATAAAGATATTTTAAGTGAATGTTGCATGTTCTGGTGTTCATGATTGCAGACATTTTGGGAATAAGACTTTTCTGAAATGCCAAAATTGTAAGATGGCGCATATTTTGAGGTTGCAGACATTTTGGGAATAAGCACTTTCTGAAAAGCGAACATTATACGAAAACGGTCTTTCTTGGAGACAGACATTATAAAAAGCTGACATTTTGAGAAGCTGGCATTATGGAAAAGCAGTCGTTTTAGGAAAAGTACATTTGAGGAAAACGGACATTTCAGGCCTGAGCCGGCCCGGATAATACCGTCCCTGTTTTTATGGGCATGATGATGGACATGAGTTTCTATGGGTGTGTACACGAAAACAGGGTCGGTCTTTCCATATCGATATTATCCGGGCCGGTTAATAGTGTCACCCAATCAAGGCATTACTTGACGTATACAATTACCTGATGCAGAGGTCGAGCACAGAGACATTGACGATGGGCACACGGAAGGCGAGCCCGGCGAGCTTGTCCCGCACGGCCGGGATGATCCTGCCCAGGGCTTTGCACGCGCCCGTCGCCGCAGGGATTATGTTCTGGTGTATACTGCGGTGATCCCGCCAGTGCTGGACATATAACATTGATATTTCAGAAAACCCTAGTGTTTCGACCCATATAGCCTCGCTGATCGCGGTTTTTAGAACCGGGATTGCACCTTTGAGTTTTCATGAGCTTTTCGGTGAAAAAAATATTGTGAGTACACCTGTATATAGGTACCTGGGCACCATACAGACCAAACAATATAAAAATAAACGTTATTCGTGTGAGGGATTCAAACTTCTGAACTGTACTATTACTTATTCACTAAACGCAACTACTTACCCCTTATTCATAAACGACAATCAAACCTATTTTAGTTAAAATGCCGCTAAATTCGTTTGTCCTTATCTATCACCTCGACATTTGTATTTGTTAGAAAGGGACAAAGCATTTGTTAGTTAACATAGGCTTGTTAATTTTATGAATAAGGGGTTAGCTTATATCTGCGGAAAGTTTCCAAAACATTGGAAAATTTCTCGAAGAAATTTTCACAAGAAATATAGCAAATTGAAATTTAAGAAACTAAAGTTCCGAAAATTTCCTACTTTATGAAAAGTTCCGCAATTTTAATTTTCTTTGGCACATTAAAAACGCAACTCACTTCCCGCGTATACAGAGTCCGTCGAGCGGCTTGAGCGAAGGCGTCATGGCGTGTATGCTCGTGACGAAGCCTTCGCCGACGCCGAAAGCGTCCTGCAGCAGCTTTATGATCGGCGCCAGGCAGTACAGAGTGCTCGACGTGCATGATACCACCTTCACATCTGCACAACCACGGAATAGAACAAAACTTGAGGAAATGTCATATCTGAAACTCTAGAATTAAACAGTTACCAACACCAATATGTGACAACATAGCGTGTATAAATATCTGATACGACCTGTTTCTAGGGCCGCTAGGACGTGTCAGATATTTCTGAACGCTCCGCTGTGGGAAATATTAATGCAGGTGACAGTACCGAAATAGTGTCGTCGGAAATGCGAAGATGCGTTTTCACACACACTTTGAAATCATATCGGTTATTGGTCGAAGTTTCTATTCGTTAAAAATAATTAGAACAACGGTAGATTGTTGATAGTATTCCATACAGGTATGCACTTAAATTAAAATTGCACACGTGCTGCCACCTGGCGTTGTGGTGCTCAGTTAAAACTTATTTATGATCAGCGTGTCTGTGCCTTTGTGAAAATAATATGCCCATTAATAGTAGCAGCGAAAAGGCAACATTCAATGCAATTCTGGAAACACGTATTATTAGTTTGTAGAAACAAAGGACGATCACCTGAACTGATTCTGTCTTGGTTGACGCCCAGGATGAGCATGGGCACGTCAGAACTGGGCGCCGTCACCAACACACGCCTGACGCCGTCACTGGCCAGGTGCCCCTGGTAATGTAAAGACGAAAATCAACCGCTTAAATTTTCTCAACCTCGTATCTGGTGGCCACATTAAATTGCTTTAGAATCATCTTTAATAAGTATGATAGTGTTGATTTGTTGTATACAGTTCGTGTAGATACGAGGTTGAGAAAGTACCTACATGGACGAAATGTCACGTTAGGCCCCAAAAGTTTCCTTCACATTATTCCCATAAGTTGGTTACCTATGCATTTAATTTGCTCCAAGAACGCCTATTTATTTTCTTATCCAGCACTAGCCTACCTATATCTTGACAAGGGCAGTAGTAAAAAAATCGAATCACTAATCCAGGCCACCCATACCTCAGTCTTTTTCGATGTTACGTGATATTCGATAAAGAGTTACCTACTGTTTTGTATTGTTTGTATTATAAAGAAAATTTTAACCTACCGATGCTTTCTCCATGTTCGTGAACATTCCAGAAGCTTCTATCACGTATTGCACGTCAGCCTTCTGCCAGGGGATATCGCACGGTGCTTTTTGATGAAATACCATGATTGAATGATCTGAAAGAACTGACTGACTAAGATATAGACAGCAAGGAAGTAGAACCAATAATCATAATATACAACGACCAAACCAGACGACCAGATGGCCTAGTGGTTAGAGAACCTGACTACGAAGCTTGAGGTCCCGGGTCCGATTCCCGTATCGGGGCAGATATTTGTATGAAAAATACGAATGTTTGTTCTCGGGTCTTGGGTGTTTAATATGTATTTAAGTATGTATCTATATTTATATAATTATATTTATCCGTTGCTTAGTACCCATAACACAAGCTTTGCTAAGCTTACTTTGAGACTAGGTCAATTGGTGTCAAGTGTCCCATGATATTTATATTTATTTATTTATTTTTGCACTGATAGCTAGACTTGTACTGTAGGTACCTACCCCAATCTACGTCGATATATTATTATTAAGCCAATTTCATCACTGGAAGTGGTTAAAACTTATATGCGTATTGAAGACACGTGCCCATTTCATATATTTCATATATTCAGTATCTTACACTTATTCGACCAAAAAAAACATATGTACCGTTAATTTTGATTACGTTGTCCTCATATGAAATGTTTCCTTTGTATTTTCCATGCGTAGAGTCAAATTTGATCAAATAGCAGATGTATGGTAGTTCTATAGCTGGGTCATTGATTGCTGCAACCTGTAATATAAATCCGAAAGCAATGTCTTAATTAGCAAGGGAATGCTGTGCCTCAACTTAGCTAATAAATTGAGTTATTATTCATGAAAAAAAAACTGATAAGCCCCCAGTAGAGTAGCCCCGAAAAAAATTCTGCTAGAGCAGGTAAGGTTGGTAATAGTAGTGAGAAGCTGATAAGTTATAATAAGATTATTATGGATTGCGTTTTTTCATCAAGATTCTTATCTTACTTCTATATCTGGATGCTGACAGCAAGTCCTAAATATAACTCTGCCAATGCGGCCAAAGCCGTTTATTCCAACATTGATAACCATTCCTGATAGTATTGCACAAGATAATTTAACAGATTTTTCGCTATAAAACTTTAATATTGTTGTGCAGAACAGCAGACGTCATATTTTGAAAATACCGCTTGCTTTTAGCCAACAGCACAGACAGACAAATGTTAAAATGGCAATAATGTCTTTCTAAAAAGTATGGTGTTACCATGTCATCTTTAGGGATGTACTAAACCGGCATGTATCGGTTAATATCCAAATTAATTACACATGATCAAATAATAGTTTCATGAAAAGAGAAGAATGAATTTAATAAATCAATTAAATCCAAAATACAATCCAAATATAAAATACAATTTTGAATAAAAAAAACTCGACCGCAATTATCGGTGTGTGTAGTTTCTTTAGTTTTCAAAGATTAACTAATGACAGTCAAACAGACAGTCTTAAGCTTAACAATTTTGTTCACTTATGTTGAAGGTAAAAGAGTATTAAAAACAAATCCACCATTAATATTATTAAGATTAATAACTTAAAAACAAAAACGAGGGATAAAAGTGTTCTCTATACAATCTAAAGTAAATATACAAACTATTTTAAATGAAACAAATAAATATCATGGGACACTTGACACTAATGAGGGCTATCGTTTTTTGCCTCACTAGATGGCGCACTGTTGCGTGAGGTTTTTAAGTATGGCTTTCAAAGTCTGTTATTACGGGCGTGAAAACAAAGTTTAGATTAAAATCATATTTAATACACCTTAAAACCATACCATAAAAATATCGAGCATGCCACAGTGTTGCATAGTCCCCGTTTTGTTCGGAAAGAAGTTTCCGAAAGACAAAACTGTCTCAAAACACAGACATTCATTGCCCCGGAACGCATATTTGCCATAATTAATTTCAGATATTGCAAAATATTGACAAAATTATTCTAATTATAAATAAACCCGCGTAGCTCACCCAAAAACTATGAGATTTGACATTTTGGAGACCTCACGCTACACTAGCGCCTCTAGCGGCGAATTCATACGCGATAGCCCTCATTGACCTAGTCCCAAACTAAATAAAGCTTGTACTATGGATACTAGGCATAGGCAACGGATAAACATACTTATATTGATAAATACATACCTAGGTACTTAAATACATATTATTAAACATCCATGACCCGAGAACAAACATTCGTATTATTGATGCAAATATCTGCCCCGGCCGGAAATCGAACCCGGGACCTCAAGCTTCGTAGTCAGGTTCTCTAACCACTTGGCCATCCGGTCGTCACTGATTAATACTGCCGATGGGGTATTTTAGAGTGGCGACCGCGAACTGGAAGACGCTGTGTGGAAGGAAAGGCCTCCTATACATACATACACTAAATTATGAACTGAATTCAACAAGCAAGACTGAAGGTACCAGGTGTTAGTCTAACAAATACACAACACAACCGTTCACTGTGCTACCAGGTGTTAGACTAACACTTGTGTTGCTCTGAAGATGAGCTCTGGTTGAGTTTGAAACGCATCAGTGTAGTATGGTGGTGGTGGTTATATAGATGAGGTTTGTGTGATTTGTGTAAGTTCTTACAGTGTGGGGGTGGAGGTGGAACTGCATGAACACAAATTTCTTGCATAAACGTAGCTATCATAAGGTTGCAGGTGAGCAAAGTAACGCCTGATTCAATAAACTAAGTATCTAAAAACTGCAATTCTGACAAATCACATATATACTTACGGATCAAATTGATAACCACTTTCTTATTCGAAGTCGGTTATATGATCAGTCCAATAAGTCTAATTTGATTTCAATAGGATTTTTATGTTTTTCATGAGATTAAGAAAAAATCCTATGTAAAAAAATATATTAAAACAAGACATAATTGCCTCAGTGCCATTTAGTACCTACTGCACAGTCTGTAGTAATGTTGTATAATATATCTGTGACTCATTGATCGAATCCGCCCCGCCTACAATAGCTCGCAGACAGACGTCCTTCGCCTGACATTTCTAAACTCCATCTTGTGAGCGGCGTACGTGCTCGGTGTCGTATACTATTTCATCTTAACTTTATCCCGGTAAGTGTTAATACATTTTCATTTCTTTCTACTGCAGATGTTACGAAATTATAATCACAAAGTTAGTAAAAATACGCCCGTTTAGTTCGTAATGTCAGTTAACAACTACCCGTTTACATCATCAATAATCATCATTCAGTAACTTTGCTTTACTTTTTAAATACGTGTCCATCCCCATACAAACGTGTGTCACCATTCTAGAACTGAGTTTGTAGTGGCCTACAAGTAATCGGTTTAATTTAAGTAGAAGCGAGTATGTATTGTTTGTTCGCCGCTTGTGACTTTGACCTCTATTTGACCTCCAATTGCCGGTTACAACAAGCGGTTTGTTCGCCGGACACACACACTGGTCGAACTTTTATTAGTAATTTTAATGAACGAAAATTTAATATTTCGACACTGTTTATTGTTTGATTCAGTTTACGTTACATTGACTTTACTCTTTAACCTCTCCCTGCTATCAAGATATTATGAAACTTTTTAACTACCTATCTTTTAATAGGTACAATTACCTTATTATCAGATATTATTTGTTATTTTAAGATATCTAATTCAGTTAAATAAGTATGGAGGGTAGCTATTTAATCATTCCGTCAATTGAAGGATCTGTATTTCTGGATGGATATACAGTCTCACTAGCTTTTACCCGTGGCTTCGCCCGCGTGGAATTCGGTTATCGCGCGCTGTTCCCTCGGGAACTGTGCATTTTTCCGTGATAAAAAATAGCCTATGTCACTCTGGCCCATAAACTATGCCAAAACCACGTTGATCCGTCGCTCCATTTCGACGTGAAAGACAGATAAACATACAAACTCGCACACTTTCGCATTTATAATACCTATTAGTATGGATGTAAGAAGAAAAACCTATTTCAATGTGTTAGTTATACTTTTCATCAGCACATCTGGCCTATACAGCGATGGGTCTTTGACTCAACCAGATATGAGATTGTGTCAGAGCACCCCATATTGGGTCTTAGTGGAATGGATTAATGTTACATTTGACTACTTGTAATACTCTGTAGTTTTTTTTTTATAATGCAGGTAGGTATTTCATGATAAAATATTCAAGGTTTTTAATAAATTTCTCTTGTTCGCAGTAAACATGTCGAAGATCGGTATCAACGGATTTGGCCGCATCGGTCGCTTGGTCCTCCGCGCGTCCATCGAGAAGGGCGCGTCGGTGGTCGCCATCAACGACCCCTTCATCGGCCTGGACTACATGGTCTACCTGTTCAAATACGACTCCACTCATGGACGCTTCAAGGGCACCATTGAGGCTCAGGAAGGTCACCTTGTAGTCAATGGCAACAAAATCGCTGTATTCTCAGAGCGAGACCCCAAAGCCATCCCTTGGGCTAAGGCTGGTGCTGAATATGTTGTAGAGTCCACTGGTGTCTTCACCACTATCGCTGCTGCGTCTGCTCACTTGGAGGGTGGTGCCAAGAAGGTCATCATCTCTGCTCCAAGTGCTGACGCGCCCATGTTCGTCGTCGGCGTAAACCTTGAAGCGTACGACCCGTCCGCCAAGGTCATCTCCAACGCGTCTTGCACCACCAACTGCCTTGCTCCCCTGGCCAAGGTCATCCACGACAACTTCGAAATCATTGAGGGTCTGATGACCACCGTCCACGCCACCACTGCCACCCAGAAGACCGTTGACGGTCCCTCTGGCAAACTGTGGCGCGATGGCCGTGGCGCGCAGCAGAACATCATTCCTGCTTCCACTGGAGCCGCTAAGGCTGTCGGCAAGGTCATTCCTGCACTCAATGGCAAGCTGACTGGTATGGCTTTCCGTGTTCCTGTAGCCAACGTGTCTGTTGTCGACTTGACCGTCCGCCTGGCCAAGCCCGCCAGCTATGATGCTATCAAGCAGAAGGTGAAGGAAGCTGCCGAGGGACCCATGAAGGGTGTGCTCGGCTACACCGAGGACCAGGTGGTGTCCTCTGACTTCATCGGAGACACTCACTCCTCCATCTTCGACGCTGCCGCTGGCATCTCCCTCAACGACAACTTCGTCAAGCTGATCAGCTGGTACGACAATGAGTATGGCTACTCCAGCAGAGTCATCGATCTCATCAAGTACATCCAGACCAAGGATTAAAGTAGCTTTTAGAGACCTATGTTAACATGTCGTTATCGACGCTTTTAAGTTAAGTTTTAAATGAATGCAGTGTTATCCTAAATTATTATGCTACTTTGAGAGTAGTTTTTAAGTATGTGTAATCTATTGTTTTGTGCATAAAACACGAATATTTATGTATGTAATATCAGTACACTTGAAATTAAAACGTTAATATAGATAAACAATTGTATTATTTTGCGAATAATTCGTTTATCCCTATCCCGCGGAACTGCGATTGTTCCAAAATATAACTATAAAGTTCAAACAAATTTAATTTAAATTGATTCAGCAGTATAAGCATATAGAAGTAACAGACAAACACTTTCGCATTGATAAAGCAGACTGTAGGTAATTATAGGCCGAGGCCGCACTACGGCTACACCGCCGCGGTTTTTAATTTTAACCGCGTAACTGTGAATCAAGTACTTAAACTAATGCAAGCGGCCGCACTGGCGGTTTTAGGTTTACTTGTATAAAAAAGTCACGCGGTTAAAAACCGCGGTGGTGTAGCCGTGGTGCGGACTCTGCCTAATACTGCTTGAACTGATTTTAATTTGATATCCTACTTCCTACTAATGTTATAAATGTGAAAGTTTGTTTTTTACTTCATCACGTCTAAACCACTGAACGGATTGAAATGAAATTCGGGATACAGATAGTTTGAGTCTCTGAAAAGGACATAGGGTAGGTTTTTACCCCGAAAAATTGCATAGTTCCCGCGGGATAGCGATAAACGAATTCTGCGCGGGCGGAGCCGCGGTGCGGGTAGCGGCTAGTTAAGATATACAGGGTGTAACATTCAGAATGGTCAGTATGGGAAAGTCTGAAACTATAAGACATACGAAGATCTGTTGTTAGGAACCATGTCATCGATTTTAGTAACAAGAAAAACTCCATTCAAACATTTTAGTAAAACTTGTACTCGGCTCGGAAATCGAACCCGGACGATTTGCAAAATAACGATGAACATTCTTCATTTCATTATATCACACGTGCACCAGAGGAATCTAATGAACTATTTATTTGTATTCCTTATAAAAATAAATAAAAAAGTTTTTCTTAAAAAGTCAGCTTTAGAGGCTTTATTCCTTCCTATGAGTTATACTAGATGGCATCATTGCAGTTTCTGAAAAGTTAATATATTTGGTTAGTATCAGCTTAATAATTTTAAGAGATTTAATGATTTAATAAAAATTCAAGTTTTCTCAGCTGAATTTCTTCTAATTCTGAATTTTTGCTTTTGTTTATTATGTTGGTAGTTCATTTTGCATTATGCTAGTTGAAATGAAAATAACTATTATATATCTCTAAGTAGTCTGTGTATTATATTACTCTATGGTCGGCAGCTGTCACTACACTACACAGTACACTGACAATTTCGACTGCTTCGTGTAAATTTGTGTGATGAACGAGTTTCAAATCATTTTATTTCCAGAATAAATATGTTGTATATCAATAGATAATGTTTATTTTTGCTGCCTACTTTAATGTTAATGTAATATATTGTGTATAAGTTAGCTAACAGTGTTGTTTTTGATATAATGGAGGATCTCAATTTGACAGAAACCGAAATGAGATATTTCGGTGATTTGTTTTTATGTTGTGACGAGGAATCCAATGGGAAAATACCCATTTTAAAAGCAACGGAACTATTTAGATCATCAAATATATCCAACGACGTCCTCAAACAGGTAATATGTGCGATACTTCAGGCATTTGGGATGATAATAGAATAATTGTGAACGAGGTACTATGCGCACTAATTATATGTTACAGATCATGGATATAAGCGTGGCTCCTAGTAACTCGGCGTCGCTGAATCATATGAACAGGAAACAGTTTTATTCAGCGTTGAAGTTAATAGCAGCTCATCAAACAAATTTGGCATTAAAGCCAGACCTGTTGTCCACGCCTCAGGACCTGCCCCTGCCGAGGTTTACGTGGGCGCTCAACTCTGAAGCCAACGCAGACCTCATACAATTATCTAATTCACCTAAAGAACAACATATCCCCAAGAGAGATAGAAATTTTGGTAATATTGGAGCTTATGAACCTATACGACTTTCATCTAATTTATCTGACAGTGATGTGCCTCAAACTCTGTCTCATGATAACACAGAGGCACTTAGCACAGACTCTGAGATGGAATCTGAAACAATGTCACAGAGGTCTGACTCTCATGGGGTAAGTACTAAAAATTACTCTAACCTTTGGAATGATATGTTATTGTTTCACAAAATCACAAGAAAAATAACACTACTACTACTAACACACAACAAATCTACAAATTATAAACAATGCAGCTTCTGAATGTGGTAAAACTACTCTTTAGTACACTTGATTGCACCCAGTGTGGTAACATGAGATTAGTTGAAATATTTATATCATTTAGGGTTTTGTGATATAATAAATAAGATAAGATGAACTTATTACAATTCATACCTTTTAGCACATTCATCAATTAAAATAGGATGGCATTAGCTTTTATATCTTACATGTAACAAGTAAACCAAAACAAGACTATGACTTTTACCACTTTCAGTACCAACAACCCAATTGGGCTCTCTGTTCGTAGGCAGTTTATGCTACAAAGTGGAAAAATGCTGCTGCTGGATATGAGTGTAGCGCACAGCAATATGTGGTTAATTTTCTTATAGAACTGTATTTTTTAGAAATATTTGTCAGTTTTTGTGGAGGTTATGTTTATAAGTTATTTGCACAGTTGTTGCTCACGTCATTGTTTACAAAACTAGATGGAGTATCAATGTCACTTTTATGTTTACTCATAACGCAACATTACATTACAATTATTATGCCACAGGCTGGATTGTTTAACCCATGAGTGCTCTTGATCGTATCCACTATCTCTTTCTACTCTAATCCTAAAGCATGTGATAGAAACAAGTTGTGAATTATTGTGATTCCGAGTGTGTTAGACAGCCTCAGATTTAAAAACTACAACAATTTAAAAATTAGATAACTTGTTGCTTGCCCCTGTGCTATAGATGTAGCATGCTAACTTTTGTAGCAGTATTGAAGCGTAATTATGTCCCTTTCTAAACATGAAAGGGATAAAAGCTATGTAGTATAGCAGCCTCAAACACTACCATGCTAGGCAAGGCAATTTATGTTTAAAAAATGTTAAATCTGGACAAAGATTTTTAAATGACTCATAAAATGAACATCCGTCTGCATTGTCCATTCAACAACAGTGTCTTGTAATTTATAGATTTATTGTTGTGAAGACCTTGTCTTTGACATGGTTTATCTTTAGCTAGTAATAGGTTTGAAGTAATTTTTTCCTATCGTTGCACCAATAAGCTGTTATGTATTTCTTTTGTTATAATAGGTATTTTACTAACAGTTAAAGTTTTATTAAAATTACTCATCCTTTATTCACCAGAACCATGACATGTGTTATTTACATATAAATAACCTAACTGTAGCTTTGAACTATTCTGTCTAGTAATTCAATTAACATTCTGGGATATTAATAAATTCTAGTAGAAATTCCAAGGAATAAAAAGCCTTTGTGTTATTCCCAAGACTTAGACCTAGAATAGCAAATTTCGCCCAAAATCATCCTCTATTTTAGTATGAAAGAGTACTTAACATAACAACGGTTGAAATGGTAATAAATCTAAGCACCATTTTTGCGAAAAATTTGAAACAGCTCAAACAACAGAGAAAAAGTTCACTGATTCTGAACATACACATAACTCAATTTCTCAAAAAATTTAGCTTAGATGAATTAGACTTTCAATCATCTATACAAACTTTCAAACCTTTCATTATAATAATATGTATTAGTAAGTTCAGTTGTTAAAATGTTTGACTTTCTTTCATAAGATTATTATATGCCAAAAACAAATAACAAAAGAAACTTTCATATTCCGTCAGACAGTTTAAAATCACCAAATGTTCTAACCTAAAATCCTTGTCATTGCTTTCAGCGGAGAGGGAAGACAGGATCACCTTGGAGTACGGCCAGTGAAAGCCCTACACCTACCAACAGTGTAGCTGAGCGGGTACACCCTGTGTGGGAACACAGCGCTACTGGCAGAGGGGTGTGGCCAGTCAACACAGGAGAGGAGCATACCCGGCTACTAGGTAATTTCAATAATCACACATTAATATGCTAGTCACTAGTGAGAAGGTGTGCATTAGATTCAAATCCTGTGTATAAGTATATTGAGTGTTTGGAATATTGTAATTTTTTTTAAAACTGGGGTAAGAATAGGGTACAATGTGAAACCGCAGGAGATACAGGGAAATTGTTAAATACTATGCAGTCTTTTTTGTGAAAAAAAGATTGGCAAAGTAAATTTTTCGGTCTATAAAAATTACTAAAATTCAGATCTTATTAAATGTGCAACTTTTAGGAGAAAAACATTTCAATAGCAGAAGTTGCTAAAAGTGTATAAGATGTTTTTCAGGATATTGTTTTGAAATACTCTAATTAATGTGTAGAGTATGAACATGGCTTTATTACTATGTAAGTAAGTAAACTACTCCCTAGTAAACAAGCCCTCTCATTCTGAGTGGAGGCCTGTGCCCAGCAGTGGGACATATAAGGCTGGGTTGATGATGATGAAGTAAACTACTGTATGGTATTAAATAATCTAAAAATTAATTTAAAACCACTATAACTCTGTAATCAGTAATATTTCTAAACTAAACAATCTAAATCATGTTGTTTTCATTAGTATCCACTCATAATGGAATCGAGTCATGTCCCAGTTTACGTAATTACTGATAGTGCTATCTAATAGTTGACACAGCTTAACTATATCGTGATAAAACAGTGTTGACAAACTTATTTTACTTTCATACATTTTGGAGGATCTCATCAAAATAATATTGATTACACATCATGTCTTCAGTTCCAATTAGCGCTAAATCATTTTTTATTTAACATACATTTATTACAATCACACCAAGACACATCAAGAAGTCAAAAGGCAGAAATGCCAATTTGTCCACTGACACAAGTACAATACTAAAATGATGATTAATGACAGTGTTATTAGACTACTTTGAAAAACACGCTTTAATGTTAACTGCTACATCACCATACTATAGAATCTGCTTTTGGTTGAACTACTTTTGGCCAGAGTATCACACTCTAACTAAGACCACTGTAACAGGGCCAAATATGGCTACATACGTCATTCTGTCTTGGACTTTTGGAGTTCTAGTGCCTACCTGACTGCTCCTTCGTCAGGCCCTGGATGCCATCCTTATTCAAAGTACACCCTAAGACTATTTTAGAGTTCAAGTGTCAAAGTCAAAGTATCTTTATTCAATTTAGGCTATAACAAGCACTTATGAATGTCAAAAAAAAATCTAGCACCGGTTCGGAAAAACCTCCATTGAGAAGAATCCGGCAAGAAACTCAATCCTCCGAATCCTTCCGAATCAATAATCAGATCAGCTTGATGATACTATTATAGTATTCCATTACTGATGGATGATGGACCATCAGAAAAGCATGTTGAAAGATTCCATTACATTTGCATAGTTAACGTCAAGTTAATATACGAGTGTTAAAAACAATACCTCTCCTTGCAGTTGGGTAAAAATAGGTTTGAAATATCAGATGCAGTTTGCAGGTGGTAGGACCTTGTGCAAGGTCCGCCCGGATTGCTACCACCATCTTGCTCGCTAATCCTGCCGTGAAGCAGCAGTGCTTGCACTGTTGTGTTTCGGCGTGGAGAGTAAGACAGCCGGTGAAATAACTGGCACTTGAGGTATCCCATCTTAGGCCTCTAGGTTGGCAACGCATCTGCAATACCCCCGGTGTTGCAGATGTTTATGGGCGGTGGTGATCTCTTACCATCAGGAGACCCACTTGCTCGTTTGCCATCCAGTAAAATAAAAAATAAAAAAAAAAAAAAAAGATTCTATCAAAAGCATGAACAGAAATGAAAAACTCACAATACAGTTGAATCAATAACTGTTTAATAGTACTGATTTAAAATCCGCGCAGCCCAAATCAAATTATCATTTGATAATGTGACGTGGATTTAAATGACGGTGCCGGCTCTAGACCTTGACCAAGGTAGAGCGAGATTGTCTTCGTCGCTGCCGCGGCTCTCAAAAGGCGCCATCATCATTTGAATGTCGGTGCCGGCTCTAGACCTTGACCAAGGTAGAGCGAGATTGTCTTCGTCGCTGCCGCGGCTCTCAAAAGGCGCCATCATCATTTGAATGTCGGTGCCGGCTCTAGACCTTAACCAAGGTAGAGCGAGATTGTCTTCGTCGCTGCCGCGGCTCTCAAAAGGCGCCATCATCATTTGAATGTCGGTGCCGGCTCTAGACCTTGACCAAGGTAGAGCGAGATTGTCTTCGTCGCTGCCGCGGCTCTCAAAAGGCGCCATCATCATTTGAATGTCGGTGCCGGCTCTAGACCTTAACCAAGGTAGAGCGAGATTGTCTTCGTCGCTGCCGCGGCTCTCAAAAGGCGCCATCATCATTTGAATGTCGGTGCCGGCTCTAGACCTTAACCAAGGTAGAGCGAGATTGTCTTCGTCGCTGCCGCGGCTCTCAAAAGGCGCCATCATCATTTGAATGTCGGTGCCGGCTCTAGACCTTAACCAAGGTAGAGCGAGATTGTCTTCGTCGCTGCCGCGGCTCTCAAAAGGCGCCATCATCATTTGAATGTCGGTGCCGGCTCTAGACCTTAACCAAGGTAGAGCGAGATTGTCTTCGTCGCTGCCGCGGCTCTCAAAAGGCGCCATCATCATTTGAATGTCGGTGCCGGCTCTAGACCTTAACCAAGGTAGAGCGAGATTGTCTTCGTCGCTGCCGCGGCTCTCAAAAGGCGCCATCATCATTTGAATGTCGGTGCCGGCTCTAGACCTTAACCAAGGTAGAGCGAGATTGTCTTCGTCGCTGCCGCGGCTCTCAAAAGGCGCCATCATCATTTGAATGTCGGTGCCGGCTCTAGACCTTAACCAAGGTAGAGCGAGATTGTCTTCGTCGCTGCCGCGGCTCTCAAAAGGCGCCATCATCATTTGAATGTCGGTGCCGGCTCTAGACCTTAACCAAGGTAGAGCGAGATTGTCTTCGTCGCTGCCGCGGCTCTCAAAAGGCGCCATCATCATTTGAATGTCGGTGCCGGCTCTAGACCTTGACCAAGGTAGAGTGAGATTGTCTTCGTCGCTGCCGCGGCTCTCAAAAGGCGCCATCATCATTTGAATGTCGGTGCCGGCTCTAGACCTTAACCAAGGTAGAGCGAGATTGTCTTCGTCGCTGCCGCGGCTCTCAAAAGGCGCCATCATCATTTGAATGACGGTGCCGGCTCTAGACCTTGACCAAGGTAGAGCGAGATTGTCTTCGTCGCTGCCGCGGCTCTCAAAAGGCGCCATCATCATTTGAATGACGGTGCCGGCTCTAGACCTTGACCAAGGTAGAGCGAGATTGTCTTCGTCGCTGCCGCGGCTCTCAAAAGGCGCCATCATCATTTGAATGACGGTGCCGGCTCTAGACCTTGACCAAGGTAGAGCGAGATTGTCTTCGTCGCTGCCGCGGCTCTCAAAAGGCGCCATCATCATTTGTATATCGGTACCGGCTCTAGACCTTGACCAAGGTAGAGCGAGATTGTCTTCGTCGCTGCCGCGGCTCTCAAAAGGCGCCATCATCATTTGAATGACGGTGCCGGCTCTAGAACTTGACCAAGGTAGAGCGAGGTTGTCTTCGTCGCTGCCGCGGCTCTCAAAAGGCGCCATCATCATTTGAATGTCGGTGCCGGCTCTAGACCTTGACCAAGGTAGAGCGAGATTGTCTTCGTCGCTGCCGCGGCTCTCAAAAGGCGCCATCATCATTTGTATATCGGTACCGGCTCTAGACCTTGACCAAGGTAGAGCGAGATTGTCTTCGTCGCTGCCGCGGCTCTCAAAAGGCGCCATCATCATTTGAATGACGGTGCCGGCTCTAGACCTTGACCAAGGTAGAGCGAGATTGTCTTCGTCGCTGCCGCGGCTCTCAAAAGGCGCCATCATCATTTGAATGACGGTGCCGGCTCTAGACCTTGACCAAGGTAGAGCGAGATTGTCTTCGTCGCTGCCGCGGCTCTCAAAAGGCGCCATCATCATTTGAATGTCGGTGCCGGCTCTAGACCTTGACCAAGGTAGAGCGAGATTGTCTTCGTCGCTGCCGCGGCTCTCAAAAGGCGCCATCATCATTTGAATGTCGGTGCCGGCTCTAGACCTTGACCAAGGTAGAGCGAGATTGTCTTCGTCGCTGCCGCGGCTCTCAAAAGGCGCCATTATCATAATTTTATTTTGCTGGAAAATGACGCCCCTCGCCATCTGGGTAGAGCACCTAATATTGGACGTTTTTTGCAATACCGGTATTTTTTCGATATCGAAAATTCAAATACCGGTATTTCGGTATTTTTTCGATATTCGTATTATTAAAGTAAAATGAATGAGTTTCCCACTTCCAAAACCTTTCCAGTTCCGACAATCTTAAGTATGAGTCGGTACCTAAGGTTATTTCAAAGATGTCTAAAATTATTTCAAATTACAATGAACAAACACGCGCACCTTTAAAATTAAACTGAAATAATTCGAAATTTTCTCATTTCAAAATTCAACCAGATTGTGTTTTATTTAAAGTTTATTTTCGAACTGTGAATATTTTGAATTGTTTTAGTTTAATTTTAAAGGTAAGTAAAGTATTTTTATACAAATTTCGAGATACTCCGTTTGATGATACACGTTTGTTATTGTCTAAATGAGACGAGATCTATGTGTAACATAGGTATATTATTTTATTCCTGCGAAATTAATATTTCTTTATCCCTAGAAAAAACATTTACATTGCTTTAAAATAACTTATTTATTACTATATTTACTTTAAAAAAAAACAAGTGATCCATTATAACTAAGATAACGCAACTAAGCAATAATAATAAAAATGTGTAAAGGTAGAAACACACTACTAAAACGCGACGCCATGCTACGCTACCTGACGCGTGTTAGTACAATCAATCCCACACATTTACTATGGCCAGGTGCAGATATAAGACACGCCACGGAATGGCACGCGTATTAATGAATTTGTGACTTTTGCGACTTTTGAGAGTGTTGAGACTGTAATACTCTATTTAAACACAAAATAATTGCTATTTCGAGATCAATATCGAAATTATCGAAATACCGGTATTATACAAAGTCAATAACGGTTTTGCCAGTATCGGGATTTTGCTCCGATATTCCGGTTTTTCGGTATTATCGAATACCGGTATTCATGCTCTACCTGGGGCTCTTTTCTTACTCTATCATCATCATGATATCAGCCGTAGGACGCCCACTGTTGGACATAGGCCTCACCCATAGACCTCCAGTTACTTCCGTTCACACACTCACTTGTAGGTATTAGTGTAAAATATAGGTTCTCTCTATAAGTAAATATTCAAATTAACTGTGAATTTAATATTACAAGGTTGCATTTTGCTAACCGCAATATAAGTGCTAATAGTTCAGCCAATAAAACTGTAACATGTGGGACTCATTAAGTCTATGTTCATGCACGCTGGGTTATACTACCAATTAATAAGATTTACCCATAGATTATAATCTATTGCTTTGTTTTGACGAAGCTTTATGACCTATACAGTTCGAGGCACATAGTGGTTTAATTTTATTGTGTGAATTGACCTCCCTTGAATCGAGCTAGTTTAGTTCGCTAATTGCTGTTATTAATTCTGTGTTATGATCAAGTCTCTAATTTGATTACTCAGAAATGATTTGTATGACTTATGGTTCCGCAGCTGTTGGTTCATAAAATAACGATTTATTTGTTGCTAGTCGTTACACGTGGCTTTGCTCGAATAAGCTATTGGTTTTGGCAGTTGAATTTAAATTCCGAAATTTTGGGATTTTACATGCCTTTAGGTTAATCCCGTGAGAATATCGGGATAAAAAGTAGCCTATACGTACATCAACTATTCCCAAGGTCCAGATATTTACCAAATATCTAGATATAGATGTATATACCAAATATCATTCAAATCTGTTCAGGCCTTTTAATATAAAAGAGTAGTAAACAAACGCAACACACACATTCACAAACTTTCGCATTTATAACATCAGTATGATTGTAAGCAATACGGTATTTGACTATTTTGTATATGTTTTATGAATTAAAACTACACAATGCCTGTTATCGAATAGAAAAACAATTTTAAAGCTACCTTTACAAATAACAAAGTTATAAAGGTTTGAAATTCAAGATTAGACAGAGAAAGACATACTGGCATGTGACGTCACACGCCAGTACCGCCATACATTGCTGCTGCTTAGATTTTTCAAAAAAACACTATAAATCCAATTTTCAACCGATTTAAATTTTCTCTTCGCTAAACACTATCTGTATATCTATATTTTCATAATAATATTAAGATATGGCAAAATCAGGAGTTGTCAAATACCGTATTGTTATATTCGTTGATAGTATGAGTCATGGTTATTACATTAGACAGTAACAGTAGGATGTAACGTACACCGCGATTACCTTGGTCTTTCATAATTAATAGACTTTTCGCGAGACCAGCCCGTGTCCTGCCCGTGAGTTGTACCTAAATGATGGTCTTTCCGAAAGCGCTGCTACTAACTTAGTATAAAAAACCGGCGAAGAGCGTATCGAACACGCCCAAGATAGGGTTCCGTAGCCATTCCAAGGGTTCCCCTTTCGACGGTAGGCGGCTCGCGACAAGATTTACGTAATGGTGGCTGCAATCTTTTATTGAAATAAACAGTACATTATGATTGTACCCTGTTTTATACCGTGTGACACAAAAAATGGTGAAAACAATTGTGATTCTAAGCTAAGTATGCTAGACACTAAGGCCTCTGGGTGTTACCTTATAGCAGCGGTTCTTAACCTGTTAGTCAGGAGGGACCATTTGACAAAATTTCTGTCTTGCCATGGACCACCAACTGTTTGAAGGTAATATACGGTAAAAGTAAAATTATAAATGAATGAACGGTTGCGACCGCTACTTTACTGGCGCGTGGTTTTGCCAATTCGTTGTTGATGGCTTCGCGGACCACTTCGAGTTCTTGCAGGAACCACCAGTGGTCCGCGGACCACCGGTTAAGAACCACTGCCTTATAGGATTTCGCAAACATGCTTGCTACTATGTCTATAGCCATCTTTACATATGCAGGTACAGAAGAAGAGTCATCGGACCGGCACTCGTCGGAAGAAGACGGCGAGACGGAAGGCGAGGGCGAGGGCTCAGGCGCGGAGGGGGCGTGGGCGATCAGCGATGCGCAGGCGCAGCACTACGCGGCCCAGTTCGCGCAGCTGCGGCCCGACCGGGGGTTGCTGTCCGGTCACACCGCCAGGTAACTAGCAATATCTTTTTAACCCCCGACGCAAAAAGGGATGCTATAAGTTTGACCGCTGTGTGTGTCTGTCTGTGGCACCGTAGCTCTTAAACGGTTTTTTTTTATTTGAAATCCGGTTTTCTAGCGATGGTTCTTAGGCATGTTCATGTTTCATCAACAAAATCGGTTTAGCCGTTTTTGAGATTATCCAACTTTTTGTTGGTTAGGTTATTAATCCGCGGCGCAAAAAGAGGGGTGTTAATTTAACGCCCATGACTGTCTGTCTGTAGGGTCGTAGCTCTCAAACAGATAGACCGATTTCGATACGGTTTGTTTACGTGAAGGCGATATTACTTGCAGAGGTTTTTCCGAACCGGTGGTAGATTTTTTTTGACATTCATAAGTGCTTGTTATAGCCTAAATTGAATAAAGATATTTTGACTTTTGACTTTGATACAACTTATTATTCTTGAAATATTTTCAATTTTCGTTGTGCGAGGCTTCCAGCTGACGCGGGGGCCTAAGGCAGTTGCTGACATTACCTTATGGTTAATCCAGCCAAGCGACTACAAACTACCCTAAACATTTACAACTACTATACCTAGTGCCATCCACAAAGACGCGTGATTTTGTCAAAATTAGCCATTAATGACATTTTAATTAGAACCACGGCACGCGTCATCGTGAATGACTTCTACCTATACTTTTATAATTATGACGTTTACTGACATGTCTATTTATATTTCCAGACTGTTCTTCGAAAAATCCCGACTATCAATGGCGGACCTCCGCAAGATATGGCAGCTGGCCGACTTAAACAAGGACGGGATGCTGTCTCTAGATGAGTTCAGCATCGCTATGCATCTGATAGTGCTGCGGCGGAGCGGAGCGCCCGTGCCGCGGGCGCTCCCGGCCGCGCTCGCCCGCGCCGCCCCGCCCACCGAACTGAGAGACCTCGCCGCCGACATGTTCGGTTCCGGAACCTCCGCCGATTTCAACTTCGCGCCCAAACCCGACCCCGACCCTTACGAACCGAAACCGAAAACCGAGGAACGCCAACCCTCGCTTTCCCCCCCCGAAAGCCGACGCGCAACTCAACAATAAGGAGTGGACCAAGTTTGTCGATTCTCCGACTTCGAGCGTCTCTAGCCCGGGGCCTAAGCCGGTTAACTTCGATTTTCATAAGTCAGCGCTGGAGCGAGATCCGAAGATTTTTCATCCGGTGGCGTTACGGGTGACGCCGGACGCGGCGGCCGACGGCGAGCGGCGGTCGCCGCGGCGAGACGACTTCGCGCACGCGTTCGAGCCGCCCAGCCCCAAGCGCGCCGAGCCCAACGGCCCGCAGGAGATCAAGTCCATCCAGCGGCCGCAGCCCAAGAAGCCCCCGAAAAACGCCGGCGCGCTGCCGCCGCCGCCCGCGCGCGACCACGAAGACGCGCCCGCCGCTGCGCCGCGAAAAGGTACGCAATCAAACTCGCCTGCAAATGTTTTGTGAAAGAAAATTATACAGGGTGTCATTGACCATGGGACCTTAATTCAAGGTTCGCGTCTACTCGCATAACTAAGCTACTTTTGTTTTGAATTTACATCATTTATTGATCCTCAAAGTTTAATCGTTACATCAGTGTATCATACATGGCGGTTTTATTGCTGTCTCTTGGTACTGGGCATTCAAATATTTTTCGTCATTTATTTGACATCCATTATTTGTGGCGTGAAAATTCATTAGGGGGTTTCAACCGCCTTATTTTTCTGGTCACATTATTTTCGAATTGGTTTGTAGATTTTGGTGTAGTTTGGATTATTTGTTAGAGTTCCTGTATTTCTACCTTAAAAATTGTATCAGAATCTTCGGCCATTTTTACAGAAAAGTGTCCATAAACGCAACTCGGAGTGTACAAAACCTTGTACAATGGGAATAGAGTTGTTATGACGCCACGCGATCGCTGTATTTTGCAACTGTACTTCAAAAAATAATAATTATAATTCTATTGTCAGACGAGGCGCCGGCGACGATTCTGCCGCGGAAGGACGCGCCGCCGCCGCCGCCGCCGCGGCCGCTGCGGCAGCACGCGCGCTCCTCGTCGCTTGACCTCAACCGGTTCAAGGGTGCGCCGGCGCCGCCGCCGCAGCCCCCGCCGCGCATGTCCCCGCCCGGGGACGCGCCGCGCCGCCTCACCAACCAGCGCAGCGAGCCCGAGCCGGCCTTCGCGCCGCGCGACATCGACCCCGACGGCTTCCCTTACACGAGAGACGACGCTCCGAAGATGCACGGTGCGTTCGAGGTTTACAGGAAACCCTCGCGGGAGGGCTCGGCGGGTGAGGAGCCGACGGTGCGCGCTTTGCAGGAACAAAACGCTGTGTTGCACCGCGTGTGTCGCGCGCTTGTGGCGGAGTTGGCCGATGTGGCGCGGGAAAGAGAACAGCTGCGCGCGCGCCTGTTGCCGCGCGACGCGTCCGTCTAGCCGTCTCGGACTCCCCACTTGCACTGCACGCGACCGTTCGGGGTACCATTGCAAACTGAATCTAACCACGTGTACTACTCGAAAGGAAATAAACGCGCCTTGAGTTCCATCGGTAAAATTAAAGTAAAAATACGTTTATGTTTTTCTTTGAATACATTTAATGCAGCGAAAAGTATTTGTGTTGCATAGCATCGTAACTTATCCTAACTAAAATTATAATAGCGAAAATGAGTATGTTTGTTACGCTTTTACAATTAAACCGTTGAACTGATTCAGATATAATTTAATTTGGTATGGATTATAGTTTCAGACTCTGAAAAGGACATAGCTTAGTTTTTATTGCGGAATATTGCAGTTTCCACGTAAAAGCGATAAACAAATTCTTCGCAGACGAAGTCGCGGGTAACAGTTAGTTGTTTGACGAAACCCTGTTTTTGTCAAGGAAGGAATGCTGGAAATAAAATAATCTGTATGGACCTAGAATTCTTAAACGACGTTACTTTAGAGCCGATCTACCTAAAACATTAGTCATTCTTAATCTATGGATCTAGCCGCAGTATCTTAGGTATACCATGTCCAAAGTAAAAGTGTCATTTTCGATCGCTGCCTAAGTGACTAAATAAGAAACAAACAAGCTGAGATATGTGGTGCATAGGAGAAATTTGTGTCTGTACTCCTGTCCAGTGGTTGTGTAGGGGTACAGCACGCAGCACGGAATGCTGAGGACCTAGGTTCGATTCCCAGCGCTGGTCTCTTTTTCTGTTTTTTCTGTGCATCCATGTCTCAGTTTGTATTTTCGATATGGATTTCACGGGATGACCGTAAAAGTAACAAATTTGGGGTTGAAATTAAAACAATACAAAAAAAGACTCCAAAAAACAATCTTAATACAGAGGAATGAGATTTAAATTCTACATTATAAATGTACGAGCGTCCACTTTTAATGTTTCAAAATGATTATTTTGAACATTTATTTGTATAATGCACCTGCTCGATTGCGAGCTGACAGAGTGGCGGCGGAAAGGGAGTCCTTTGCCCAGCACTGGGACATAATACAGGCTACATAACATTTTTTTTTACAATAAACTAAACTTACAAATTGCTTGTTTTTCACTGGATTGCCAAATAACAGGTTGTTATATTTTAACAGAAATGAATAAGGTCTGACCGAACGATCGCGTCTGGTGCGGTGGTATTGTATTGTTTTTGGTATTCCCTGTATATGTTATTGCTGTACTCGTTCTATCGTATTATTTGACGTATGTAATCTCATGATGAAAATATGAATATTTTTGCATATTTTATACTTACTATCAAGTCATCTCTTGTATCGATCGATAATATCGAACATCGGTCATTTTAACCTCAAAGGGTCAATCTCAATACAAAGTTTTATATTAAATATTTTATCTCGCTTAGGTTGCTAAAAATACCTATTGGCTTAAAATTCTCAATATATGGGCATTCTTGGCTAACTTATCTAAAAAAAAAAAATTCCATGTCGTGTTTATTGTTTAATTGTGAGATTACCTTTGAATCAAGTTCAAATGTTAGATTTTATTTACATAAAATCGAGAACTCATTAGTTTGGGCGTGTATGTAGCTTTAAGAGGCTATTGTATATTGTGAATCACGCAGCGTTAACTCATCTTTCCATTTATAAATAAGTATCATTGCATAGTCAAAAAACTAAAGTCAGAATCTTATTTAATGCTTATTGTGTCCAGTGGTATGTAATAGCATTTTTAGTACTAAATTATCACGTTCTTTGAAAAGTCTTGCTTCTCTCTGTAAATGACTGGTATATTGCACTGTTTTAACACATTTAATAATTCAAAATAATGAGCCAAAATATGAAAACAGGCGTTAACAAATAAAAAAGTTATTCTGAAACATTCACCTTTCCAACGCAATATTGTGGATAGCGGACTGTAATTTTTTTTATTAACGGTACCAAATGATTACAAAAACAAACGATCACTAAAAAGTCGTAAATGCAACGTGCTACTTTGTGTCAATGTTTCTTTGTGAATGCGAAAGGAGTCTGCAAAGTAGACACAATTGTATGCAAAATTGTTAGTTCCGTTTTAATTTGTGTGATTTTCATCTTCTCACTACACGTTATTTTTCATATGTCCGGTCTATATAGCTTAATATTTATAGCTCACAAGCAGTCAGACTGTCTATTCATTTATATTTAAGTATTTTTAATCAGCGCTTGTTGTGCTCCAATTGTTTGTAACGTGTAAGAAATGCACGGTTATTATAATAATTGAATGCTATTGCTAAGTTAATCCTGCCAGCATGAAAGCAATGTGTTAACTTTTTACTCATTAATAAGACAATGCAAGAACCGAACTAAGTAGCGACAGTGCCAAATTTAAATCACACGTCGCATCGTTTTATCTTACGTGGTTGTGCAGCAGTTATTGTTATAATTCGTTCCTTCCGAGCATAGCTTTACATTTCGCGTTACTCATTTAGTGACTGGTGCCAGTAACTGACACTTTATAAAATGTGAATTGTCAAAAATGTTAGCATTTATGTTAGTTCGGTTACACTTAAATGTAAGTGGCTTAACAAGAGTGGCAAGATGATCGCTTAAGTATAAACTTCAGCAAAATGATTCGCTATGTTAAAGTAATCGATTAGCGTTAGTATTGCTTGTATGTATTGCATTCCTTTTTGTATATCTTACTCTAATTTTTTTATCGTTATTGTATAAAGAATCCATCAGGCAGAGGGCGTTGTTGTTAAAATGTGAATGTTGTATAATATGCATTAGTATAGGGGATGTAAAAAGGAAGCTATCGAAGGTAATGTTAGGAGGCAGGAGCAGGCCATCGGCCGGCGGGACTGGGCCGGGTCCGAGACGTTGTTATAAACAAAGTATAAGTATATTACAATTTTAGCTTAGTGTACAATTTTATTAAATTTGTGTGAAAACGATGTGTATCATAAGATTACTCTAAAAGTATTTATCGTTTATTAGTCAATATTTTCGCGGAGCGCGAGCGCCGCGTCACGGTGTAAATATGATTTCTCGTTCCGCATTTACCTCCTCAAAGTATCTGAAGCTTGATATCCCCACTGAACTACATTTCGGTCCAATTTTGAAGTACTGTTCACCATTATATTTACCTATTTATATGTTTCTTAAAGTTTATACAGTAATGCTTAAATATTATTGTAGTAAAATATGTACAATAAATTTATTTCAAAATTTTATTGGCGTTTCTGTAAACACAAGCATATAAATAGCCGCCTCGATGCAACGAGACGTTATCCGTTATCAGTCACCTTTATCAGAAAAATCGATATATCTATATCGGCAAGGTAAATCGGGGCATACGCACCGCTGCCGGCGGCGAGCGGTGACCTGATAACACACAGTGATAGCGCGCGACAGGCCGTCCTCGCGCTGCTCGTTCGGGGACTTCGCCGCGGAGTCCCTGTTCCTTCAGCTTGTCCCCTTTGCTCCCCGCCGCCGCGCGATCCCGCATCGCATACCTGCGGCTGCGGGACTTCTCGGCGTCCCGCGCCCCGCCCGCGGCCCGCGCAGTAAACACGCCGCGCCGCACTCCGCCGAGAGACGCGGCCCGCGACGCGCGCGTTCGTGTACCCGCGATAAGCTGCGCCCGCGCGTAAACATTTCCGATTACAATGAAATCTGTCATCTGATCCGAACCGACTACTAAGATGAAGTGTCTCGCCGCGATCTTGCTGTCAGTGACTCTCGCGACCGGCGCCGCCGCCGAGGCGTCCGTGCGGACCTGTGAGCCGATCAAAGTGGCGATGTGCAAGAACATAGGGTACAACCAGACCGGCATGCCCAACCTGGCGCGGCACACGCTGCAGGCGGACGCCGACGTGACGCTGCAGACGTTCAGCCCGCTGGTGCAGTACGGCTGCTCGTCGCAGCTGCACCTGTTCCTGTGCGCCGTGTACGTGCCCATGTGCACGGACAAGGTGGCGCTGCCCATCGGGCCGTGCCGCGGGCTGTGCGAGAGCGTGTACGCGCGCTGCTACCCGGTGCTGCGCGGCTTCGGCTTCCCGTGGCCCGCCGAGCTGGACTGCTCGCTGTTCCCCGCCGAGAACAACCACGAACACATGTGCATGGAGGGCCCGGGCGAGCGCGCGCCGCCGGCGGGCGGCTCGCTGCCGGAGGGCGGGGGCGGGGGCGGGCGCGGCGCGTGCCGCCGGCTGGCGCGGCCCGGCAGCTGGGTGTGGCTGCGCGGGCCGGCCCGCTGCGCGCAGTTCTGTGACGCGGAGGTGCTGTGGGAGGCGGGCGAGCGGCGCGCGGCCGAGGTGTGGCTGGCGACGTGGGCGGCGCTGAGCTTCTTGTGCACGCTGGCGGCGGCGGGCGCGCAGCTGGCGGGCGGGGCGCGCGGCGGCGCGGCCGAGCGCGCGCTGGTGCTGGTGGCGCTGTGCCGCTGCGCCGCCGCCGCCGGCTGGGGCGTGCGCGCCGCCGCCGGCCGCGCCGCCGCCGGCTGCGCCAAGGACTCCACCTCGCCCACGAGGATGCTGCTCGCGCACGACGGACTCGCCAACCCCAACTGCGCTGTCGTATTTCTGCTGCTCTACTACTTCGGCCTGGCTGCTTCTGTTTGGTAAGCCTTCTCGCTTTTATCTATCGATTTTGAGTAGGTACCTACATACGTATGTAAACCTCAAAACAGACCGTTGTTCAGAGAACATCAAGTCTGACGTACCTGCCTAAACAAAAATCAAGTTTGAAAAATCGACAACCCTACGCTTTTATGTCAAGTTTCGAACTTACTCCAATAGGTGCAGGTGACATCGTAAAGACGATTTGCTGCGGACAAAAACTGTCCATTCGCAAAAAAATTGCAGTTCAGAACAGCTAATTCCTGCGTGTCCCGACACAATAGGATTTCGGACCATGAGATGGCACCTCCTCGGTGCCTGGCCATTGTCGCGCGGGGCTCGGCTCGGGTCCCCGCTGTCCCAACTTTTATCACCGATCAATTATGTTTTGTCACTTGTCGTCTAAGCTATTGGCGCGTAAGCTGTATATAAATAAACACAATAGCTTGTGCTTGCTTTTGAGCGAATATAAATTTCTCTTGTTGGTACCGTGTTTCCGACGAAAAATCTAAAAAGGGTTAGGAACCTATCTTAAATAATAGATTCATACTTTCTCAAGTGTTTATAGGTATCACTTTGACTACATCTTCATCTTATAGGTATTTATGATTTATCTTCCTTTCTTACTTTATGTTATGTTTATTACATATGTAGATAAGGTACTGTTTGGCTGCAGTTACAATTGAAACTTTCTGTAAAAGCTGCCTCTTTAAAAATTTCAGCGCGTAAGTAAAGATAATTGTTATTGGAAGCCGAAGCTAAGCAGTTCATAATTACATAACGGTGCATAATGACAATACCTACACGTCATTGTTTAAAGTCGCGAGGCTAACACAATGTAATATTTGAAAATGAATAGGCAACGTAGTTTAGTGGACTGATCTCGCTACCGGACCGACAGCTCAGCTCGCATTGTTTGCTCGGTAATAAGTCATGCTTTCAAACGGTTAAGAACAAACGCACTGGTATTTGTCTCGTTGTCCTACGGAGCCGGGTTTGAACATACATTATTTATATAAGAACCGTTTTACACTTTGTTCGTTAACTATCTCACATTTCTCTTGACATTACGAGACAGGGAATGCGTCGCGTCCGTTGTACTGTGCACAGCCTGCTGTATAGTTTTCATCGGTATGTTAATGTAAGGAACATCTGAATAAATCAAACTCGTTCGTCGAAAAGCACTTTTTCTGTTTCCTAAAAACAAGATCGGACCGTAAAGTAAAACGAATTGGGAAATAAAATAAACGAGGTTCAATAAATCACGCGCTAGGCGACTGCGCCCGCGCCGGTCCGTTGTGGGATGCGATCATTCGTTTACCACCTAACACTCATGTGCTACATACATTACGCTGCCTATATATGTGTAGTAAGTATGTGGATAACACGTGATACATATCATTTTACGAATGATGATTGATGTTGATCTAATCCAACTAATATAAACCTTACAAATCTTGGTTCTTAATCGTAGGAAGCTAGTATAGGTAGGTAAGGTACTTAAAATTTTATTGTGTTTGTCTTCCGAGGAATGCACTAAAAATAGAAAGAAGGATAAACCCGGCTTTAACGCTTTATTGGCACAGTCTTAAAAATCCCAATCCATAAAGTTTAGCACTCTGTAGATGCATACAAAAATAGAACACGTAAGAAAGACTTGGAAAAAGCGAAATCCTCGGTTCATGCGTTGAGAATAATAGTAATACGCCTTATGTGTGGGACTATAAAACTCAGAATGGGATGTCGCAATAAGAACATATAAGGTGGCTTGTAAATCTGATACTGATACCCAAGCTGCCAAGTGGTTTGTCGTAAAAACTTACTTTTCAACATGTGCACATAAATTGGTATTGTTTAAAATTCATTTAAGCTGCACCTTTTTTGGTGATCTTGTTGCATCAGAGAGAAATAAGAATGCAATGCCTCTTAACATCATTCCATAACTAGGTAGGTATTATTCCACAACTAGGTAGGTACTATGTTATTGAACTGACTCTCATCTTCACTTACTATATTCGTAATAATTCTCCTTAATAAAAACGTGTTGTTTTTAGGGAGAATTATTACTAATTTTGCCTCTATTCTTATGTACCTTACCTACCACAATCACAAATACATGCAGAATTAAGACTCGCAACAAAAACCCTACCTATCTGTATCTGTCCTGTCCTCTCACAGATGCCTTTGCCATTCCAGAAAGTCACACCATTCCACTTTGCCGGGCTCGGAACGATCGCGCTAAATGAGACATTTTTGGAATCATGACGTGTTTTAAAAAATTACAGCGCCTTTTCTTATTCACTAATTTTTTTCTGTAACCTTTTGGTTTTTCCTTTTTATACAATAAAGAGTACCTATAAACAAACAAACAAACAATATAGTTGCGCAGTATTATAAAAGTTAGTTCTTATTTCTGTTAGATTTAGGTGTGCGTTGTCATGAAAACTCTGTTCGAAGATTGTCTTTTTGGCAATTCAGCACATGCGATCACTTTTATATTTTCTTTCTTCTTCTAATATATAGAATTCTCGTGTCACAGTGTTTGTATCAAAACTCTCTCCGAAACGGCTTGACCGATTTTATGTTTTTTTTTTGTGTCTATTCGGTAGATCTGAGAATAGGACGTAAACTATTTTTCATACTTCTACGCGAACGGAGTCGCGGGCAACAGCTAGTTTTAATATATAATACTTACTTTCAAATTATTCAACAGATGGCTGAAAAACTGTAAGTAGGTATACTTAGTAGTAACGTTATTTGTTGTCCCTACAAACAGGAATTAATAAAAATGTCAAGTGAGCTCATAGGATGTCAAGAGCTCTAAATGGGTTTGAACGCAGTTCTTGAGCTATTGTGAGCTACTTCCACCCTTCAACTTACGTGCACTTGGGGACAATTGTGTCTGACATTCTCTACAAAGTGCTTCATTTAAATACCCTCGGACTACTCGATTAATTGACATCCATTTCTTTAAAGACCGTAAGTGTAGGGCCACTGGTTTGGTAAATCGATTTCCCAACCTTAGTTATTTGGCTATCTACTCAGTATTATTTACACTCTAATCAGACTCAAATTAAAGTAGTTACCTATGTATATCTGTATGTGTGTATATAATATGTAACTATACATATAACTTTAAAGATTAGATCTTAATTAGAGATTCTATCAGCGGTTTTCGGTAGCGTTGTAATTAAAAGAATTCTGTGATTAACAACTGGTTCTTATTAAGTAGCCTTATTTAATTTTGCATCGATCAGCTTCGTGATTATTTTTAGGGTGATTAAATGGCGAGTGTTGCCAGCCTTAAATTTATCAACGAGGCCTTGCCAGCACCCAATTAATAGTGCGTCCGTGCGTCGCCTCCTTGCGTCCGAGGCGAACACCGCGGAACGATGTAAACGGATCGTTGTAAACGGACTTTATGGCGGACATTATTAATTTCTTAGAAAGCCAGAATTTTGTTTCAAAACCGACTCGTTATGATAATTTTACTTAGATTTATGTGATAGCGGCGTTCTTTTATGGCGATGATGGCTCTCGGTTTGATATATGGTATCGATAACTATTATGTCCCGTTGAACTATTTGTATTTTAAAATGTGGATGGAAAGTTTCCCTTTACATGCTTAGGGTGCGATGAATTAAAAATATATAAACAAAGAATTTTCCTCCACTCTTTACACCGACAACAAAGGAAAGGGGGCGAATGGACAAAATTTTAGCACGAATCGGACGCTGAATGTCTTGCGATTGATGTTCATCGGTGATCGGCGAGCAGTTCACAAACAATGCTCGTAACTAGTCACTGGGCCGGTTATAGCATCAATTACAAGCAGTTATCGCGTTTTATTGATACATGAAAGACGCCGGCTCGAATTGTTTACAAGGAACGTGTGGCGGGGAGCCCGGGCCCGCTGCCCGGGAAGCCTCTAAACTAGCAGCAACTCGAAGTGGACTAGTTAGCCAGTCGGTACCCCGGGAATTATCTAATTTATCTATAACGGTAGAACTAAACTAAGAGATTCGAAGTTTGATAAAAGATTAGAAGGGCGTGTTCGTGGTCGCTGGAGAAACCAAATTCCCCCTTCCTATGCGCGAAGCGCCGCGTGACCTAATCTCAGTTAGTAACTGCCTATCGATTGTGCAACGGGCAGATCGCTGTGCACGGAACTAGTTAGCCGAGCGCACATTGTGGTCGCTGAGTAATGAGAAACGTCAAATTGGTTTTGTGTTCATGCGCCCGCGCCGCCCGCACCGAACGTCAAGACTGCCTACCCTACCCTACTAAACATTCAAATGCATCTATTAAGGATAAGAGATCTGTATCAAGCTTAAATATTAAAGGATATTATTTATGATAATCGCCTCTATTTATAATACGAGTATAACATTTCTTCGTATTTTAAGGACACATGCTGGTTGGTCGATTGCTACAACCGTCCGTGTACGTGACTTGACAAAATAATCGTTGTTGAAGAATTTAATCTTTGGGCTTTATTCCATTCCATTCCTAAATCACGGTAATTTGAGTTTCATTTAGACGAAATGCCACAGATGCTGGAACAAAGTATATAATTCCGAGTTTCCCAACGAATGGAAACGGCTTGTGGACTATAATTTTTGATGTTGCAATAATAACTTTGTACCTACCCAACTACTATGAAAACGATTTGTCATAAAATTTATTGAATATGCTATACCGGGTGGGCCCTGTGACAGGAGCAAAAAATTAAAACAGAGGTTCTGCTACTCAAATGAAACTACTTTAGTTCTGCAACTTTCAAAAATTAAGTATTTTATCATAACTTCGTTGGAGTAGAATCTGTTCGCAATTCTTATTAGATTGTTCATTATGTTTATTCCAAACAAATTACTTAAGGTAGGCGTCCACTTATCCGCATCGTACGTTTCGGACGTATCGGATTTGTTGCTTTGTATAGAAATGTGCGATGCTTACGATGCGGACAGGTGGACGCACTTATATGAGTTTCTATACAAAGAATACTACGATCCGTTGCGTGCGATGCGTCCGATGCGTACGATACCGACAAGTGGACGTTTACCTTTAAATGGTATTTTCACTGTACGGCATCCAATAGCCTAAATGACATCGCCTGTCACGTAACAAAATGACGGATTTCGCAATACATTGCTTGTCCAATTAAACTTTAAACTATAATAAAAATCATAATGCAAGTTATTTTCAAAAGTTGTAGTATTATTAGCTCAAGATGAAGAGTGGAAGCTTTGGTTAAATTTTTTACAGGGCCTACCTTGTAGATACCCGCGTAGGAATCAAAAAAATTAGCAGAATCCGTATTAATATTTTTGATCTACACTTGAGTTAAGTACCTATCCGTTTTAAATATTTGTTTATCAGGGACTCTCTTCATAGATTAAGAACCGAGTACTGCCTTTTCGCAACGTAACGTTTGGCAACTGTTTCATTTCGCAAACTCTAAAACTGTAAATATTTCAGGATTTATTTCAGGGCCATCGTGTAGAACCCTTTAGGTTAGGTTAGGTTAGTTTTATAAAAATCCTGAAAGGTTTACAGTTTCAGAAATATTAAACAGTTGAGAAATGAAAAGTTGCGAAATGAAACAGGTTGCCAAACGTTATTCGCCGAAACATTAGTAAACCATTAAGAACACTTGTTTGGGGTAATCTATATATGTAAAACTATGCAAGTATTAATTATTATATTAATAGCATCTCCAACCAAGCTATGAAAGGTCTTCGCAAAATGACGCAATCGATACTTGCTTATATTATCGCCAGGAGATGAATAAGCTTAACTTTACAAACATTGAAGGTATTTTTTTTAACCAGCTTCATTATAAAATTAACGAGTATTTCGCTAGCCGGCAACCAGTCAATACGAAGGTGTATAATCATGGTCGTTTCATAATTTCTTGTTTATTTTAAATTTCCTTGCGCTGCCGATGCAATCTCACCACGAGCGCCCCGCCTCGCGGCGAGCGGCATTCTTGTTACTAGGGCTGCCACTGCGCACGTCTTAGTCTCGATATCGATTTCAAAATACATGCCCTCTGGATGACTGGATATCGTATTCTTCATCGCGTTATTTTCTTAACTCATACTCGAGAAATACTCAAGTGAAACTTTAGAATGGTCCTATACTACGAAGTGCAAAACTCGAACTTCGTATGTTGCCATACCGCTGACGCTTATGTCATTTAATACAAGTTTTAGTTGAGCGGCACGACATAAAAATGTGGAGGTTAAAATATTTTAAAAAAATAGCCGAATACCGCTCTGAAGGTCGGCCTATTGTCTATACAGACGAAAGTTATGTATTGACAACACATGTCCGAGAAAACACCTGGGCCCAAAAAGACAAACAGTCCATTTGCAAAAAAGCTCAGCGCATTTACTATTTCGTAATATGTGACTTTATTATTTTGTTCATGAACGATGAGCCTGCTGACGCTTCCTGTAGTAACGCACACAAAAGCGCGTGTCTATACGCGTTAAACCTACAAGTATGGCTCACCCGCACGCGAGTGAAAGGGACGGTGCGATACGAACTTCGATTTTCGAGTTTCTCTAGGTCTAGGAATAACATCTGCCTGGTGAGAGATCTGTCTATTGTGGCCAATCCCCATAATAGTGAAATGATGTCACTTAGTACGCAGATCGCGCTTTACAATTGTGAAAATTAGGGAATCTGACATCTGTCTGTGTTTCTAAGACTTTTGAACAAAAGTGTCGCTGGAAAAACAATAAAAGAAATAAATAGGCTGCGTTTATCATGGAAACAAGTTGTAAAGCTAGTTTATGGTCAGTGACTATCGCGCAATAACGTGATATGTGTGTGTACGTACACTACCTTTAAAGCCATGAATTAAACCTTAATTAACGTTTAACTGAGGTGTGGAGCGGCATGTTGGAATTAATGAGGTTTGTTTGTATTTAGATTAGGATTAACTTTACCATCATAGCATAGCAGTATACTGATCTAGTCCGTCTCTTGTATAAAGTTTCGTATTTACAAGCTTATATTTCTACATACCATCGATAACTTTTGTTCATCCTTGCTTTTCAAAAGTACATCACTACTCAACCGAAGATTCGATCCCACTGCGCTCGCGACGTAATTGGGATGCTAATCAGATGCTGAGCTGTTGCGGTCCCGTTCAGACTTGGAGGTTGGCAATGCGGCGTCCCTCTCGAGCCAGGACCGAGCGTGGAGGCGGCGGCTCTTCAATCATCTGGCAATAAGCGCAGGAGACGCACCCCGCGGGCGCTCTCGCACCGTCGTAATCACCGTGGTTTGCGCTGCCAGAATAATTTTTCTTCTTAACAATCTACCCACCCAACCGAGCGATACCTACTGATGAGACGGATCCGAGACTTGTTTCGATAATAACAATTTGCAGCTCGCATCGCAGTCTTTTTGCAACAATGTTTCCTGTATTATAAAATTAATTATCGAACCGTCCGCGCTAAGGATATTGCCTTTTTAAGGCTTAACGACCGGCTAATATAAAGTGACCATTAAGTTGGCGATTTTTTTAGGTTAGTTTATTTGCGTACCTGTTTTCGCTTGCTTAGAGAGAGAATACGGATGGGCAAGGGCGGTGTTGAGCTAAAGACTAAAGATCACAAAGGAGCCGAGGCTGGAGTCCTATCGCGCGGGGATCGGCGCGGGCGCAGCGCTGGCAACGATCGTATCGGACCATCCTCATTATTGGAACATGCTTTGTTGGACATAAATAGAGGAATCGGGATCGTGAAATAAATGTACAAAAACGTTTAACAAAACATCGGCTTAACGCTAGCATGATTACTTAGGTAACTTGTTGCATAGCTTCAGTAGATTATTTACTGAAATATACTGCACAGACGAAGTTTATGCCTGCAAAAGTTATTTTTTGATAAATGACATTTATAAAATCTTTATATAAAAATCAAATCAAAACAATACTACTTGACGTATGTACCTACGTACTGAAGCGTAGGTGATCGAACAGACACCGAAAATGACAGACAAAACACACAAAAACAGAAAACAAAATTGCAGATACTCAGTATCGCTAGTACATTCTCGCTAATAAGTTCTCATGCCAAATAGTTTTGATTTGATCTGAGCTTTTGAGACAAGAAGGGCGGATCCAGGGGATCATTACCCCTGGGTTGGACAACAGTAGATAATTTTCGTAACTTAATAAAATAAATATCTTTCTGTGGCAAAAGATGAGAATTTAATTTTTATATGCGAAAAAATAAATATAATTTGATCACGTGACCCCCTCCCCTGTCTATAAAGCTGGATCCACCTTTATCAAGCTCTATTAGATGTCGATCCTAAGATGCCAGTCGCACACTACGTTCAAGCTTGTACGACCCTTTACCCCAAGGATTAAAATATATTCCAAGTTTCAGTACAAACCAGCCAGTAATTGGATGGCATCCACGTTTCTCGTGCTGATGCGCGCGATACGCCGCACGAAGCTTCAGAGCGTCCGCCGTATCAGATCCATTGTGCCACGGTATCTTTGCCAGTATTGTTTACCGCTTGTAGGACGGCACAACTGCCGCGAGTGTCGTTTGATGGTTATTTGACGTTCACTGTATAATATCTGATTGGCGAGGTGGCGGCAGCGGCACCCCTTGTTTTTTGAAATCCGTTGACAATCGGCATTTTAGTTCAACATTTATACTAAACTGCCTTTACGGAGCGTCCTGGCTGCTCGTCCTCTTCCAGTATAGGGTAGAAGTACCGTTTTTGGCCGACCCAATCATAAAAAACCGGCCAAATGCGAGTCGGTTGCGGCAATTTGTATATGTAGAAACACCTTTTTTAATGACTGTATCTTTTGATTGCACTGGAGTAGCAGACCTGAGTATTTGATATTAATTTCGACTTGTTACCTTCACGTGTTCCTGAGAAAAGGGGTCTTGTCTATACTACTACCAAGACTGTCTGTCAAGACGGACAACAAAGAGCTCCTACAAGAGTTCCGCTTATTACTTTTAAAAATTATAGAAATTTAAGTCACGCGTGACACAAGTTTATGCGATGACATAAAGGCATCTCACATCAACGCAAGCGCAGAATAAAAACAAACCCTTCTCTGTTGCTGACCTCTGCGAGTTCAATTCGCCGTCCGGTGGGTGGGCTTGTTTCCCAAACTGCCTCGTTTGTTGGTTTTCAATGATGGATAGCCGTGTAATTAGGGGCGATTATCTCTAAGATGAAACTGCGCTTGACAGGAATTTCAAAATTGATGTTAATTTCTAGGTAGTTGGCTATGGTAATAAGCTGGTTTATTATCGATCAAGTTTGACTTGCGATCGGGTACAGTTTTAATAACCGATCATTATTTTACTTATTTGATATGAGACTCGCGTAGTGGCCCTGTTTACTATACAGATAGTCAGTTGTTACGCATTGAAATCTATAAAACAATCATGCAATTAAAATACAATAGTAAAGTCGGAGTAAGTTTAAATGTATTTTAAAGATGGGATGGATACCGTAGCGGCGATACCCGTTCATTTAGCGCTTGCGCTTGCGCCGGCCCTTGTCTTAACGTTTAAAAGCTATCACGGTTCATTTTCACACTACGAGAACGGCATCCGGACCGATCCAATACGATGTAACTGTCTACCGGTCTACCACATCGAATTTCTTGTCTTATTTGTAACATTTAAATTTTATATTCGTCTCAAACTTTTTGTCCAGCTGCACTATATCCGTTTAACAGCAGCCAGAAATATCGCGGAGACAGTTATACATACGTATATACATTAAAGTATGTAGACCTAGTTCCCGTTTTTTCGTGCCGCCATAAATTTTCTTCCGATCGTGCAAGGTCAGTTTTGTTCTCAGAAAATGCGAATACTTTTGTGTGTAAGTTTGTTCGTTTTTTTCGTGAAATGTTACGACGTTCACCCAAATATATGGGGAGCCTTTGTTTGGGGGAGCAGGTAGGCTTTTTTGCTGGGACTGCACAGTGCCGGCAAAAAAAATGCACCAACATGGGTATAATTTATGGTGGCCAGCAGTTTCAAGATTTGGAACAGTAGTTTGGACGCACGTAACTCATGATGTTACTGGGATAATGATTCGTTTTAAGTAGCGGCATTTTCTCGAACGTTGCCTTCTGTTAGTCAAAAGAGGTCAGAAGTCATTTGTTTTCTACTTGTACTTGAATATCAAATGCATAGAGTAAAAAAAAACTTGTTCTTGATGTAGTAAACCCCTCTCAAGTCTATCTGAATCTGAAGTGAAGATTTCTTGTCAATGTTAGGTTTCTTGTTAAAATTTAGTTTGTGATTTTGAGTAATTCAAATGTAGAAGTTCACAGAATGTACATATTTCCCACTAAATGCTCCTGTGACTAGGTATTAAAAAATTGATATGCTCGGGTCATAGTACAAAATATATCTAAGTACTGACATAAAGTAAAGACATATTACCTAACATTAATATTAAAAATGAAATACAAGTAGGTACATACATACACCACTATCACTATTAACAAATATCCTTCGATGTATTAAACACTGAAACTACATATAAAAAAAACTATGTATTAATCTCAGCACTAGCGAATACTTTGTACATAATAAGTTATACATAAAAATAAATAAAAATAGAGAAATTGTTAATAATATCAATGAAAATTGCAGATTCAGTACCTAAGATCCTGGACCAAGACAAACTAGAGTCGCTTCCGTTTAATAACGCTCTGAGACTCTGAATTAAATAATGCAACAGTGACTATGCGCCCGTGCAAAGATGGTCCTAAATAAACAACGATACCCATTACTGCCGGCTGGACGGTGTATTTATTGATTTATTGATCGTAGGGAGAAATCCCGACGGCCTTAACTTAAACACGCATCCCGAAGTTGCGCCGAACACAAAATGTTTGGACAGTCGGGCTTGGATTACGAAAATATATTTTTGTTTCCATGTTTTATCTTGTAAAGAGAAGTTTATCATTCACTATTATCTGTGTTAAGAATAAGTGGATTTTGTGTATAAAAAATACCGACCTAACCTAACCTACTCTCTTTTAGTCAAATTTTTCTTCGGGGATGGAGCTAATCCGCGTATTTGACAAATTTACAATTCATTGAAATACAATAAATCTTTATTAAACACCAACCAATAATAAGCAGTGAAAAATACACAATTATGTATGTACATAGAGATTTTCCAAGTTAACAAATTAGTTAGTTTTCAATTTTTACTCCAAATTCGTTCGATTAAAATAAAAATTAAATTATCAAACTGAAACTATCCCCTGTAACTTATAGACTGAGAGGTGGCAGGAATTTTTAAAACGATCATGGAAACGGCTAGACTCATTTTTATGTGTTGTAGAGTGGTCTGCTGATGTGAATAATTTTGGTCTGCCTGCTCTCAGTGGGTGCAACTTTGAGATATAGCTCATCAAAGAGGCTTTATTGTTGCGAAAAAAAAACGATAACAGAAATGGTTAGTTTTAGTACATATTCAAAGTATGGCGTCTCCTCATGTGAAACGAATTGGTCTGCCTGCTCTCAGTGGTTGCATTTCGGAGCTATGACGCGCGCAAGTCGCTTTATTGTTGTGAAAAAAAAAACGATAAGGGAAATGGTCAGTTTTGGAACCAATTCCAAGTATGACATCACCGCCGCTGAAACAAGTTGGTCTGCCGGCTCTAAGTGGTTGTATTTCAGAGCTATGATGCTCGCAAGATGCATAATTGTAAAGAAAATTCAAGGTAATGGTAATCAATAAAATAAATCTCAGAGACCGTTAGTACTAGAAAGCTGTAATTTGGTATAAATTTACCTATCTATCACGCCAACAAAGTGGTAAAATAAAAAAGAATAAAAAAAATTTTTTTAGGTTACCTCCCATAGACATAAAATGAGGGTGATTTTTTTTTCTCAACTAACCCTGCATTGTGGGGTATCGTTGGATAGGTCTTTTAAAACCAATGGGGGGTTGCTAAGACGATTTTTCGATTCAGTGATCTGTTTGTGAAATATTCAACTTTAAAGTGAAAACTTTCATCAAAATCGAGCGTCTCCCCCTCTAAAATCTAAACCGTTGGGTGAAAAAATTCGGAAAAATTAAGGATGATAGTAAGTATATCAAATTTACAAGAAATATTATAACGACTAAGATTGTTTGAGAATTTGTAGTAGTTCAAGAGTTACTAGCAGCCTAAGGTATAAAACATACCTAAACTTGGAAGATTCCGTACACAATACGAAATCCTTAGAAAAATATTAAGTACTTGATTTTTTCGTAATGGCTACGGAACCCTTTTTTGGGCGTGTCCGATACGCGTTTGGCCGGTTTTTGTTAATTCAACTTACTTGTATAAGAAGTCTTCTCTAAGAAGTTTGGCTAAGTGCCACTTGCAAGCGCATGAAACACAGTCGGAGTTGAAGCGTCGTGAAATCAGGAATCGTTTACGAATCCCCATCTTTGTTACCAAAGCTGATTTCACTATAATTATAACTGATTGCCGCAGATAGTCGGGCTCTCAGATTATCGCGCTTGGTTATAAGTCACAGCGCCGTCTCAGTTCAAAGTCGTGGAGGTTTAGCCTTCACCTTAGCTCTCCACTCCTGTCGGTTAGCGGCCTCGTTCTCCCACTGAGACGGCACTATGGTGCAACTTTTCATGGTTCTCTTTAGCACGTCCTTATACCTCAAAACTTGCCCGCCATGCTTACGCTTGCCATCCTCAAGTTCTGACCAGAAGACGCGCTTCGTCACCCGCTGCTCTGACATTCGCGTAACGTGTCGGCTCCACCGAAGTTGCCACCTTGTGCCGTACTGAAAACAAGCCCGGTGTGGGTAACAGCCAAGGGGCAATGCGGAAAGACAGAATAAAACTGAAAGTAGCTGTTGCTACACTGAAAATGCTTAAATATTGTCTGGAGGCGTGCTCTGAATAATTAGGGCTCTATCTAAAGGATGTAAAGGAAAAATGTTAGTATGTAAACACAATCTTTATTGCTCTTTTGACTCTATACAGCGTAAAGTAATATAAATATGTGAAACCACTTGTAGTAGATTACCAGACAATTTACAAAGATAGTTTTAGCTCAGCCGCAAGCGGGTGTGATGCAGAAGGCGGTTCTTATATGCTAGTTTCACAATTTATTAAGCCTAATGGTGTTAGTCCCTAAGGAAATCTAAACTTGCCATCAATTTCAATTTTCAACTACTGAATTTAAATCATACTTCCCTAATTCATATTTATAAATGTTTTACAGACCTGGCCAGAAGCTACCTCTCTGTGACACCAGTCCGGCAGCCGAAGGATGACCACTGGAGTGAGACAAGCGCGATGCTCTGGGGCGTCGTCTCTATGTGCTGACCCTTAGCTGGCCGCGCGGGTCCCACAGGATGCAGAACAGTCTTCTGGTCTCAGCAACGGAAGAAAAGACGTGGCAAAAGCTAGTTGCAGAAGGCACAGCCAAGGCAATGATGCTACAGAAAATTGGCTAGTTCTCAGAATACAGAATTGAATATCTAGCCCGGAAATTAGAGTTTATCTAAACCTTAAGCTCCCAAATGGAGGTGCAAAAAGACAAGGTCTAAACCCAAATCATTGGCATCATCATGCCACAAATTACTTTACTGTAGTAAGTAAACGAAAGATGAAAAATAATTATCAGAATAATCCTAATAAACCTAATAAACTTAATAATCATAATGATGACCCTAACCGGCTGGAAGGAAGAAGAAATTGCTTCGATTAGACACTTGCAAAAAGGCAAAAGCATGTGGCAAAGAGGTAAAGTGATCTGTATGATTCTTACCGGAGTAAATCAACTGTAGCCCAGGATTAACTCGACGCTGGTCTTCCCACCCTCAGCCGCATGCAAGGATTCATGTGCTGAAATTAACCACAAGGATGAGAAATAATGCCACGTGGACTACACCGAATCTAACCAATATTTCAGTAACCAAATTTACTTACAGTTCACTTGCTGCACAAAAATAGAATTTAAATGGGCTGCGTTTGCGCCAAAGAAGCCACAATAATTCACAATAGAGGCTGCCACCCTCGTCTCTTCTTCGATGGAAAATGATATCTTGGTCACGCATTATGGAGGCCTAAGTCAAAAGCAATGGAGACTCCAGTACAGCCCTCCTCAAAGCCTGAGTGAACATAGCTTGGACTAAGAAAAGCCCCTAAGAATTTCCCCCGAATCCCACCAATTGTGGGAACAACATTTACTATGCCAAATTATCACTAGATGTTATTAGCTTTCGATTCTGTATCAGATTCGACTGATTGTAAATTAAATAAATGTTATTCACCAATGTCTGAAATTAATTATATTTCCCCTGAAACATGATAGAAATTCCTGAACTGACATCCCTACAAAATGATTTACTTAAATGCTCCAATCAGAGATGACCCCGTCAACACAATCCTCTTTCCTGTTACCAGCTGAAAAAAATATATTAAAATAATTGCCAGATTAATCGGATTTCGGGCAGTTCGAGTCATGGAAGAAAACACAACGTTACAAAGTGGTCGCCGCATGAGGTAGGACTCAATGCCACCTACCTACATTTGCTCTGCGCAGCACTTCGGTATTCCGTACATGATCAGACCATTTGATCCTTCAAACTTTTCGGAGGCATCTTAGGTGGAAACGGTCTAGCTTGCGGATGTGCCTGTGATACGCGGTCCACGCTTCAGCAGAGTGCAATAAGTTAGGAAGGACGATGGACATGTACACAGAGATCTTTGTGACTAGTTTAAGGTCATGCGAACAGAAAACCTTGAAATCCAACTTACCGAATGCTGCAGCTGCAGCTCCGATTCGGCTGTTAATCTTGGCGTCAAGCTCACACCCACACGCGCTAGCACACAACCTTGCTTCACCCCACAGGTAACGGGTAAGAAGTTTGATTGTTCACTCTCGAGAGCGACGCAGCACTGCATGTCGTCATGCAGGAGTCGGAGAAGTCTCACAAAGTTTTCTGTGCATCCTATCTTACTGTGATCACCCATAGAGCTTCTCGAGGGACACTATCAAAGGTTTTCTCGAGATCGACGAAGCAGATGCACATGCGGCGGCTTTGCTCTCTGTTCTTTTTCCTGTAATTGCCGCAGTGAGAAAATAGCGCCCAGATTAACAGCCAAATCGGAGCTGCAGCTGCAGCATTATATAAATTGGATTTCAAGCTCTTCTGTACGCATGACCTTAAACTAGTCGTAAAAATCTCTGTGTACATGTCCATGGTCGTTCCTAACTTATTGTACTCTGCTGAAGCGTGGATGGTGTATCGCAGGCACATTCGATGCTAGACCGTTTCTACCTAAGATGCCTCAGAAAACTTTGAAGGATCAAATGGTCTGATTCGTGTGCGGAATACGAAAGTGCTGCTGCGCAGGGCCAATGTAGGTGGCATTGAGTCCTACCTCATGCGGTGACAATTTCGGTGGTGCGGACACGTTACGCGAATTAGGTCGAATGCCAAACTGAGTCTCAGGCAATATTTTTTAAGAAAGTTCCTTAAGGCGGTTCATTAGGACTCGGGCAAATATTTTCCCCGGGACTTACATCAGAGAAGTACTCCTTTGTTCTTATATAAGACTTTCAAGGCTGACGGGACTCTCTCTTCTCTCCACATCAGCTGAAAGAGCTCCCATACGGCCGTATGCAATTCCTCAACGCCGTATTTGAGCAGTTCATCCGGTATAAAATCAATGCCGACCGCGCGCTTATTTTTTTGTTGCTTAATACTTAGCAGAACAACCTTGCTTTGTCTCAGCGGCTAGTCCAGCTTTATGTCAATAGGAAGTTGGGAAATTGAGCGAACGTGTTCCAGGTCAACCGACCTATCTACGTTCAGCAGAGAGTTGAAATGTTCTGCCTATCGCATCAGCACTTCTTCCTTACCTTTAAAAAGGCCTTCGCCACTAACAGGCTTAAGTGGGACTTTTGCAAGTGAAGTCGTGCCGATTAGCTTTTTAATTTCACCATAGAACTTCCCTAGCTGATTAGTATTTGCAAGCCACTGCAAATAGCGAGCTTTGTCTTGCCATCACTTGTCTTTTGTTTCCCGAGCTAGTCTGCGTAGCTCCAGGTCACTACTTTTGATCTTCGCCATACTGTATGAATTGGTACCCCTGTGCTGCTGTAGAGGACGTCGGTTATCAATCGCCTTTCTAAGGACTCCATCATTCTCATCAATCCAATCCTCGTGTTTTGGTTTTGGACTTTCAGACCTCAATCAGCATCAAGATCGCCATGATCTTATTAGAAAGAGGCAACGCAGCAATCAAGAGTCATAGTATATTTTCCTTGATCCCGAGATCCGTAAGCCTATCAACGGTTAGAGACGTCGGCTTAGTTCTACCAGATATACAAGGCAAGGAGGATGGAGGCGGAGACGAAGTTTCGTCACAACAAGCCTATGATCGGTCCAGAAGTGTGCACCACGCATGACACGGGTGATTAGGACTTGGGAAACATCCCTTTGGCGTACGATGGCATAATCTATCAGATGCGTGTTTGGACCTTGGATGCATCCACGTGTTTTAATGCTTAGCGGGAAGTCTGAACATTGCGTTTGTAACTGCAAGATGAAATTGTGCACAGAAATTTAGTAGCAGCTATCAGTTATCGTTCATTCTGCCTACTCCGTGTCTACCTAGAACATTAGGCCATGCAATAAAGTCCTGTCTGACTCTGGCATTGAAATCACCTAACAAAAGGATCTGCTCCCTAGGTCGTACACTCTCTATACAGTGACTCCACGGAGCTTATCCAACATACAACATGATAACATAAAGGTAGTAGTTGTTATCCAGGTGAAGGCGCAAAGTGATCACGCGGTCCGAGATGTGCACCGGATTTCTTGTAACTTCTTAATGAGTTGATCCTTGAACCGCAAATCCTACGCCTGACCTTCGCGGCTCGGTCGAGGCGAGTCCTTTCCAGAAGAATGTATACCCGCCACCTTACTCCACCAGCTCACCCTCATCAGCAAGGTGTGTTTCGCTGAGAGCAGCTCTATCGATATTATAGCGAGAGAGTTCCCGAGCTACAATGGCGGTCTTATGCTCTGGGCAGGCGTTGTCATTACGATCAACAAGAGTTCGCACGTTCCATGCACCAAATCTCATTTCCGATTGATTTATAGTATTATTATTATTTATTTTATTTCGATCACGTGTTTTAAGATGCGAAGGCAGCCGCGGTTACACTACACCTTCCGTGTGTTTGGCGTGAGCTTTTTTCAGGACACCTTTTCTAGCCCCTTCCAAGGCTAAGCAAAGAGAGCAGTACCACCCTTAATAGGGCTGCTCTGATGCTCCGGGTGCTGCCGAACCCTCTCAGTCCCCCCAGTGCAGAATGAAGCGACCACGGTGTCATACAACACCCCCAGAGCCGCCCACGTGTTGGCCTCAGACAAAGCCCGGTTGCATCAAACCAAAACGTTTCTACTTCAGCCATTCGCCGTGGGACTTTGTTGCTTCTAATATTTGTATAAATGAATACGGACTCCTTAATATAAAATGATAATTCACCGTTTCACTTGATTTGATACCCAGTAGAGGATTACAAAGAAAAATCAAGTAATCGTGAAATCAGGAATCGATTACGAAATCCCCATCTTTGTTACCAAAGCTGATTACATTATTTTATATAAGTAAGGTGAATTATTAAAAACCGGCCAAGAGCGTATCGGATACGCCCAAGAAAGGGTTCCGTAGCCATTTCGTATTGTGTACGGAATCTTTCAAGTTTAGGTATGTTTTATACCTTAGGCTGCTAGTAACTCTTGAACTACTACAAATTCTCAAACAATCTTAGTCGTTATAATATTTCTTGTAAATTTGATATACTTACTACCATCCTTAATTTTTCCGAATTTTTTCACCCAACGGTTTAGATTTTAGAGGGGGGAGACGCTCGATTTTGATGAAAGTTTTCACTTTAAAGTTGAATATTTCACAAACAGATCACTGAATCGAAAAATCGTCTCAGCAACCCCCCATTGGTTTTAAAAGACCTATCCAACGATACCCCACAATGCAGGGTTAGTTGAGAAAAAAAAAATCACCCTCATTTTATGTCTATGGGAGGTACCCTAAAAATTTTTTTTATTATTTTTTATTTTACCACTTTGTTGGCGTGATAGATAGGTAAATTTATACCAAATTACAGCTTTCTAGTACTAACGGTCTCTGAGATTTATTTTATTGATTACCATTACCTTGAATTTTCTTTACAATTAAGCATCTTGCGAGCATCATAGCTCTGAAATACAACCACTTAGAGCAGGCAGACCAACTAGTTTCAGCGGCGGTGATGTCATACTTGGAATTGGTTCCAAAACTGACCATTTCCCTTATCGTTTTTTTTTCACAACAATAAAGCGACTTGCGCGCGTCATAGCTCCGAAATGCAACCACTGAGAGCAGGCAGACCAATTCGTTTCACATGAGGAGACGCCATACTTTGAATATGTACTAAAACTAACCATTTCTGTTATCGTTTTTTTTTCGCAACAATAAAGCCTCTTTGATGAGCTATATCTCAAAGTTGCACCCACTGAGAGCAGGCAGACCAAAATTATTCACATCAGCAGACCACTCTACAACACATAAAAATGAGTCTAACCGTTTCCATGATCGTTTTAAAAATTCCTGCCACCTCTTAGACTATTACACGTACATACGTTGGGCGGGTAATTACACGTTTTTCGTGTTATAGATAAGCGGATTTGCATTATTCCTGATATTTTATAACTGTTTTCTATTTTCATTAAAAGTTTATATTTGAAGAACGCAACAAACCGTAAGTTTGTTCCATTATTTGAAACAATTAAAAAAAAAATTATAAGCTTGCGGCTCTACTTTTTCTTACGTCCAACCGGCGACTCCCCGCTAAGCAGATGCACATGTCGACATTATATTATTTCATTTACCTGCATCCTCCCACAATCTAATTCCTTTTCTTTCGCTTTCACTCCTCACTTGTTTTCAATTAGTGGAAACGAGACATGTATGTACGTATGTGTATATGTATGCTCTACAAACTATTTTATGGCTCTGACGTTTTTTGTGTGATTCGTATTTAGTCGTAGAGAAACGTATTTATTACGCTAACGTATTATAAGGTAAAAACAACATTTTTAAACGAATAAGCAGTAAGTGTTTGGCCTACTTCTTATCTACGTATTATTATGTAGGTGTACATGGAATTTGACTCTGCAGTCTCTGCAAGAATTTGCTTATCAAGGAGTTAACACAGTACAGTTATGTACAGTCACCAGCATCAACATCTGACACAGCAAAGCGTGCATAAATATCTGATGCGTGCGACTCTATTTGTAGGGCACTCCTAGTCAGATATTTTTGCATGCTCCGTTGTGGCACATATTTATGTAGGTTGGTAATCGTACCTACATAGTCATATACTTCTGTCTGAGTAGGTAATGCTGGTAGGTAAATAGCAAATCAACTAGGCCTTCAAAAAAGTTTGTCAGAGATGAATTATATAGTAAACAACAAAGGGTACATAGAATGTCAGAGTATGTAGAATTAGGAAATTTAAATGCTACGTTTGTTTTGCATGTATGTACAGTCGAGGATATAATATAAATATCTGCACAGTCCTAGCGTCAACGTATATGTATGCATCGACCTTATGGTAGTGGCGTAAAAGCGATTAGAAGAAGAACACTGTGTTTTTATAATAGCCGTTTATAGCGTACATTTTGTCATACTTATAAATATGGACGGAACCCTGGGTGCGCGAGTCCGATTCGTACTTGGCCGGTTTTTTTAAATTCTTAACCTATTTGTCATTAATCGTAAGCATTAAATTAGAGAACAAACAAAAGTGTTGACACGAAAACTGTATCGCTCGTTAATTGTATACCATACAACATCTTATCACACCCACTACTCCGATGCGATAACGCTTCAAGCCTGCACTGTTCTTTAATTCCAAGAAAAAATACACAATAAACATTCTCTCAAAGAGAGCACGAAGACACTATCTGTCCGTTTTTGAAACCCCGTCACCCGTCCATCAAACGCGCTAGTAACAAAGGATACGAAAACCAGTTTATTTACATCGTATAAGAAATGATTCGATTGTATGTAAAACACGCGCCATAAGAGGTCCATAAAGTTTTCTATAACGAGATCGTTTACGTGGCCGCGCCCGAGGATCATTCCGTGAAGGACCTTATTAAAAGTGATAGATCCGTAAACTCCGTATTTTTCGATTATCTTCTTACTTTACTTCTGGATAAAGCTAACCACCATTTAGACCAGCTTTGTATAAAAACATCTTCTCTGTTGATTGAGGTACCTTCACTACCTGAGCTACATACTGCACTGCCTTCGATCCACAAAGTCTATTTTCAAACTAACGTTTAGAGAACAGGGGGGTCTCGACTTTAACAAAATTTGCACTACTGTATCGAATCGAAAAATGTTCTTGAAAATTCCGATAATGATTTTAAAACACCTATCCAACTATAGCTCACATTATAAGGTTAGACGTGAAAAAAAAAACACCCCCCACTTGATGTGTATGGGAGATACCGTAAAAAAACTTTTTCCTATAAATATTTGACGAGTTTTTACCATTTAGTCGGCATAATTGCTACATACATATATCCATGCAAGATTACCACTTTATAGCACTAATAGTCTTAGAGACTAAATAAGCCGCGGACGGACGGATGGACAGACAGACATGGCGAAACTATAAGCGTTCCATTTTGCTATTTTGGCTACGGAACCTTAATACGAGCTCGCAGTGCCGACACATCGCGTCATTCACGACCGCATCGGCATTAATGTCCTACGTAAATGTTCAAAGAAGTGTCCCACTCATTTGTTTATTTTATTACGCCAATTAATTCCGCCGCCCAATTTAGCGAATTGGTATTTTATCTTGTTGATAAGCCGCCACAACGGACCGGCGCTGTATCCACAAACATACAAATTCTTCGACCATTTTGAATAATTAAGATCGCGGAGTCGTCGCATGATTGACCTTTTCGAAATTAAGGTTTTAAATCTAACACCTTTTAGTATTTACGGTATTTTTTTTTTGATATTGATAGTCGTGCGTTTCTCTTTTTTGTCAAAGAGACTTTACGAGTATATCTTTACTTAACCGTCAGGCACCAAAAGCGACTATGAAATTGAAACTTATCGTCAAATGTGGATCTTAATAATTTTTAAGACGTTATTCTCTTCTGATTCTCTTTTGAGCCCGTGAAAAGTGTTGTTCCCATTTACCGCTTTCGATGTAACTCTTCATACGACGATTCAATTATTCATATTTTATTTTAATGATCACCAAAGCTCCAGTGGGGCTCAAAGACAGTCTACGGCTTGCATTCGTCACGAACAATTGTCTGTAAAACGTAAATCGTGTGCGTCGAACGCGTAAAATTGTATGCCCGCAGCGAATAGCGATGAGCGAACCCGCCGCACCACTACCGCCTTTACCGTTTTATGACCATTATTAATTACACCTATCACAAATAACTAGGTATATGTTAAAGATCAATAACCAGAAATATTCTGAAAAAATGGTGAAACCTGGCGAGTTTTATGATGCGAAAATAATAGTTAAAGTTAGAGTTTGTAATGTATAAATTTTTTAGAATTCAGAAAAGGTACATAAAATATTTAGAATTCGAGCCCACGTTCTCTGGCTACGTGTACCTATGGAAGCGAACTACATTTTTGGGGAGTTGGCCGGCCGGAAGCGGAAGCCCCAGTTGTCCAGTTGGTAGGAAGAAACTTGACCTGAGGGCCTACTCCGAAGTTTGGAAATCGAAGTTCGTATTGTACTGTTCCTCTCACTCTCGTATTAAATAGTATAGTATAAGTGTCAGAGGGACCAAACGACACAAACTTCGATTTTCGAATTTCGTAGTAGCCCTACTGTACCACTGTGTTTTGCTTAATTTCCGTTATTTCCGACCGATACAAACAGAAACTCCCTGGTACAAACTACGCGATAGATAGTAAATGCATATGCTCTAAATTCGAGGATTAACTCGTCATTGTCCATTATTATTATTATTTTACCTGTGTGGTGTCGGGTTAGAATTACACCTCTCCATTTCTTCCGTAGATGTCGTAAGAGGCGACTGAGGATATAGATTAAGGTATACTGTAGGCGACAGGCTAGCAACCTGTCACTATTGTACCGTTTTTGTCAAATTTAAAACCTAAAGTTGCTTAAAGTGGCTCCGAAGCAGTAACGTTTCGTGTACTCTGCCTTTGGGAATACAGGCGTGATGTTTGTGTGTGAGTGTGTGTGTGTATTATTTTACCTATGGAAGATAGGCGTGTCATGCATTAACTTACTTATATTATACAGTATGTTTAGGTACAGTCACCAGCATTAATATCTGCCACAGCGGAGCGTGCAAAAATATCTGACAACGTCCCTCCGGCCCTAGTAATAGAGTCGTATCAGATATTTATGCACACTTTTTGTGTCAGATATTGGTGCTGGTGACTGTACCTGAGTATATCTTCTGCCGTCGAGCTTTTAGCCGTGCAGTCAATGAAAACCAGGATTTGTCATCGACAATGTGGAAAAAGATACAAGTAACAAGTTCATATTGGGCATAGTGAAGAGATTTCAGATTACTATTAAATTAACCCGAACCCGTCTATTCAAAAAACCCAGTCGATATCCATCCTCGTCGTTCTATGCCTATTTCAAACACCTACTGGTACAAAGCTCAAACTCTCGTAACCTACCGCTTGAGATCCCCTTCTTCAGAAAACATTTGGACATAAAACTAAGACCTACTTCCACTATACTTACTAGTTCACCTAGGTGAACTAGGCAGGTGGATCACGGGCAACAGAAGACTAGTAACTAGGATGAGTGCATGACCTAAAGTTTTCACCGCTGACATAACTCCTTACATATTAGGCGCTGCCATTATTAGCGGCCAGGGTGATATTATGATATATCATAATTGCTATCGCGAGTTATAACGCTTCAACTATTAACGAGGCGGCGACTTTGAGCCGTGATTTGCAGGCGCGCGCGCACTCGGCGGCGCCATCAAAGCGATCGGAGTGCCGGTACCACATGTAAGTACACATTCGATCGAAATTTCATAAGCTTTGCACTAAAATGCTGCTGTTAACCATTATAAGAGAACAAAAAAGAGTATTGCAGCCAGTGTCCGAATTTTTGAGCTCTATCTATGCTCTTTCTAATTCTAACTGAGAAGAGAAGTGCAGAAGTACCTAATTAGAGACACAGCTATCATCGTAACATATATGCAGAACAAATCATTTTAGTTGGTTCACTTCATGGTAGACACTTAAATAAAATTGTTTGAGTTACTAATACGAAGTTGAAAGCTAATTTTGTTACAAATTACAAACCCAGGACAGCAGCTCAAACAACTTGCTAGTGTACAACGACAGTATTTATCTGTATACAATTATGTATGTACAATCAGAATCACCACCATTGATATGATGTGCCACAGCGGAGCGTGCAAAAATATCTGACATGTCCTACCGGCCCTAAAACTAGAGTCGTACCTATCAGATATTTATGCACGCTTTGTTGCGTCAGATATTGGCGCAGGTGACTGTACCACTTGCAACTTATCGACAAACCACCAAATAAACTACACAAGTTAGATAACTTACGCGTAGATATCCTGTAGATACGCTGCGCAACTCAAGCGTCATTTTACGTCCCAATAGTTCATAATATTTTTTTATTTCCGTTGTGTAACGAGGCGTGGAACGTGACGCGACGTGATTGACAGCCGGCGTGACCGCGGCGACGTTACACACAATACGCTTGTTAGAAACATCAAATGTTCGAAAATAAACAAAAAATATATTGAATGTCAATCGATACCGTTTAGAGATGCGTGGAATTTGTCAGGAATCAGTGGTTGATGAACAAGTTCGAGAAACGAGGAATGTTCTTGTTCAGATCTTAATTTTAATATGCCCTATAAATACCATCAGCCAAATATGTGGTCTACCACCTTAAAGTTGATAATTGTTTGCATGGCATAAAAAATAATGCCGATAGACGTGTCAGTCAACTTGAAAGTTCGACTTTAGCGACATATTCATTTCATAGAAATTTGTTTAAAAATTGATAGACCTGACTTAGCTGACCGTACCTACCACTCGATCGACGTAAACGTACCTAGTATAGATAACAATGCAAGTACAGTCAGAAACAAGATTTTTTAATAATAATTATAAAAAAACGTATTAAAAATGAAATTTTAAACAAAAACTTACAAACAACAACGAACAACGTTGAAGCTCTAAAGTTTCCATTTCACAAGTCTTTTCTTTTATAATTCTTTTTGTAATCTTGCATCGGAAACAGAGCACCAAATACCTACTCCTCATTTCTACAAGCACGAAGTTACTCAGAACTCTTCGCGCCTTCCCCATATGCGTGTACTTTTCAAACGCTGCAGGGCTACTACGAAACTCGAAGTTCGTATCGTACCGTCCCTCTCGCTCTTGTATTAAATAGTATAAGTGGCAGAGGGACCGCACGACACGAACTTCGAGTTTCGACTTTCTTCAAATCCAAGATGGCCGCTAATCACGTGATGAATAAAGCCGATAAAGGGATTCTGTTAGTCACGGCTCTCATAAAACAAACTCGGGTTGGCCTTATATAATTTATGCCAAGGGTTTACGATGGACGGACAGGTGGGACGTTATAATTATTTAATCAGTAATATGTTTTCAATTATCTGGCATTCCTAAGGCGTGAGGTGTCATGGAAAATTTTGATTTCCTAGCTACCTTCATAATAAATTAACATTTTCTTTACTTTGTGGTAACAAATAATACACTTGAGAGACTACATTAATTGGACTCCGATTCATTTCCCCATTTTTTTTTTTTACAAACCGGAATCGAAATTGATATGCGCATACTTTTTGAGAAACGCTGCTTCTGCTATTACAAGCACCTATATACAGGATATGGCTTGCCAATTAAGCAAGCCTCTCGTTCCTGTTTTACCATAGGTACTTATAAAAAGTCATAAACAGGTGTCGATTATGAACTTTTATACCTCATGTTTAAAATTTCAGCGAAGATACGGGGCTGCGTTTTCATAGCCCTGCCTTTTATTAGTTCGAAGAATCGTTAACTCGCCTTCGTTATTGGTAGCGTCATATGTTATTTTAACTTATTAATTTTAAAGTTAATGCAATTAAAGTTTTATGAACAAGTTGCCCCTAGTCTTGAGCGCGTTGATGTCTTTTACACGCCGGCGCAAAGCCTATTTGAAATACTTATCTTATACTGAAACTCGAAAAGTATGGGGTGTTGGATTAGTGTTGGATTACTACCAAAGTCTATATGTACTTAACTCTATGGTCTCGAAAATATCATACTTTATTTAGTAAATGTAAAGCTGATTTAAAATGTGATACATTTTTTAATGGTTCGTAAGTTAGACTTTAGATTTTCTTCAGATTTGAACTTCGGCATGTTTGGGAAAAGTGGTTGATCCTAGGGTATGATTACATACAAATTATAAATAGGTGTACTTTATGAAATCTTTTCGCTATTTTGTGTATTCGCACCACCAAGTAGAAAATGAAACTAACCTAGTTATAATATACATACTAATAAATGCTAAATAAACGCTCTATAATCATAATAACTGTTACATTAAAAATATTACCTCATAAAAACGCGCTTGTAACATTCGAAAGCTTTTATAACTCTTCACAATGAAAAACCAATTTAAATAAATTTCAAACGAGAAAAGCTAAGCGCATCGTTATCTCCCGATTGAAACTAGACTCTAGTCATTTAAGTCAAGGTTTAAATTATGACAACAGTTTAAACGCTGCGCCTGAGTCACTCTCGTTAGGCACGACCCTCATCAGCAACTGTCAAACAACATCCAATATTTATTCACACCAAATTACATCTTATCTAAATAAAAATAGGTTACATAATTCAATAAATAATTGAGGCGTTTACGACAGTTTTGAGCTGGTAGCTCCGTCTTGTTAGTAAGCTTATTGTTGGCTGCGTGGTTTTTTGTCCTTGTCTCGCGCGTGGTGATCTGTGGCGAGGTGTTGCTGTTTCTTTCTAGTCGTTAGGGCAAGGTCGGCTCGTTAAAAGCTCTTAACGAGAAGCGAAGGAAAAGCTTATGCTCCGTTGTGGTTCTCAAACTTTCATATGTTTCTTTTCATGTGTTTTATTCGAAGTAATGTAACTTCTCCGTATGTAAAAGTATTTCTTTAGTATAGTTTGATTTTATGAAAATTTCTCTAATTCTTATCTTTACTAATAAAATAATAAAAAATCTTTATTTCAAAACGGTTATAAAAATAAATACGGAATAATATAAATGCGAACGTAACTTTTCATCTCTCCTGTTCGGAAAGTTCTAGCCGGGTGGAAAATTGCGTTTTCATCTCTAAGGTGGGAAGTAATTTTTTTTAATTTTTCGATTAGCCACGGAGTCGAAGATTTTTTTATTTTTTATTTAATTCATAAAAAGTTTCACAGCATTACAGTTTAACCAAAGCACTGTGAAATTTATATACGGTTTTACACAAATAGTACATTATGGAACAAATATTATATTATATTATAAGATAATTGAGTTACGTCAATGACACTTTTTTTTCACGTTTCGGCATGGCCATCTAGATGCGCGTCGTGACCACGGAGCTTATAATACAACACTGGAGGTTGAACGCCGAACATCCGTTTGAAACAAGAAATTTGATCTTTATTACGTCACGAACATATTCCATCTCTAAGTAAATTCAATTTATTATTATTCTCATATTTTTTTGTAGTCGTCACAGTCGAAATGAAAAGTAGAGTGTCTAACTCGGGTGAAATTACCCATTTCCCCTCGAACTATTGACGCTCTCACTTCGTTCGAGCGCCAGAAATATCACGGGTAAAATGGGTCACTTTCCACCCTTTGTTATCAATCTACTATTGTCTATCTGTTATATCACCACGCTTAAGCCTCTGAACTCTTTTGATGAAATATGGATGGAAATAGTTGAACCTTAGAAGGGACGCATGATAGTTTTATCCCGGAAAATTGCATAGTTCCTAGTTATTCATAGTTAGTTTAATAGGATAACGATAAATAATTATTGGCAGACGAAATCGAGGACAGACGCTAGTTCGTAAATAATAAAGTTGAAAGAAAATTTAACGAAGTCAACTGTGAAAAGTACAAAAGTATATAAAGTAATCTTTGAGAAGAGATTTGATATTTAGAACTTAATTTTTATAATGAAGGCATTTTAAAAACAAGTTTTGTTAAATTTCGTTAAATGTGCGCGTGTTGCAGCAGCCGCCGAGTCGCGTTGCTCCTAATAGAGGAAGGGCTACGGATTAGCCCGAAACATGTCGGGCTAAACTCGATTTAAGACGTGAGTTATCCGGGTCAATATATATTTAATATAAGTTTAATATAAGTTTTGGTTCTGAATTCGATACATAGGGGCTGTTTCACCATCCATTGATTAGCGTTAACCGACGGTTAAATGTGATGCCGTCTCCGTCTATTCGAACAAAACAAATAGAGACGGCATCACACCTAACTGCCAGTTAACACTAATCAATGCATGGTGAAACAGCCCCATACTGTCATAAACATAATACATACATGGAAAATAAATTTTAATATCAGTATAGATAATTTTTGGTAATTATATTTTTTGTTGACTGTATTTGCTTGCATTGCCATTTAATCTGCACATTGTACCATATGGATTGTTTGTGTTCCAAATAAACAAAATAAAATATGTAAATAAATATGTACTTTCTCATTTGTAGGTATTTATTTAAGCACTTACATAATATGAATACAGCAAGTTAAATAAAAGCTTGTAGAAACAGAGGGCCTACTCCGAAATTCTAAAAACGGAGTTCGTATCGTACCGTCCCTCTCACCCGTAAGTAGTAGCCCCACAGTTCGTATTTATCGTGCTCTCTTAATAAGTTTCAGTTGGTACCTAGCGCACAGCCGTTTTGACATTTGTCATTAATAATAAAGTTCCATATTAATCGGAGATATTAATGAATAAGAAAATATCACTCATATAATACAATAATTGATTGAAGCTACGGGTGCCGTCGTACCTATTCTGATTGAGATACGACTTTTCCCAATGGAAATAGATTATGTATACACTGTCTGCCGGTAACAATTCAGGTGTAAAACTTTGAGAACTTCCGCGGAGGCTCGTGAGGTATGTTCCGCGCGTGTCCCGTTCACACCTGCGGCGCGCGCGCAGCGATATCGGCCCTCTCTCTCGCGCACTACTGACACCATTCCGACACGCCACTCAGGATTATCCGACTCGCTTATACATTAGAAAAGCTTACGTTAGCGCAAGTTACATGTACAATTCTTATATAATCGGTACAAAATAAAATTTACCCTAAATTTTTTAGGGATGGTTGGTATTGGATTAAAATATTTTTGGTCTAAATAAAACATCGAAAAATTACAAGTAGGTAGGTAATTAAAATTCTGATCTGATCCGTCTCTTATTTTTCAGGGGTTGCTACTTGTATTAAAATAAGATAATGTATGTCGTAATGTCTTGTTTGTTGGTAGCCATAATACTTACAGGGAATTTTAGGACATCAAGTTGATTGATATGCATACTTCTTATGCTTGTTTCTTTGTAATTTCTAAAACATACTTACTTATTTAAGTAATGAAAAAGAAAATATTTATTCAATGTACAATAAAATATTTTTCCTTCGGTTGACATGAAATCACTAAATTCCCAATTTCCCTCGAAACGATGGCAACCGTGGCGTACTCGTTACTTCGGCGGAGGCAATGCTCCCGCGCCGGCTTCAACAAAAATAAGAAACGAGAGAAAAAAGTGGTATTTCTGTGGAATAACGACCGGCCGATCGCATGGTTACGATCGATGCTGTCGCTGTATCGATATTAACTTTAATAGCTTAGCAGAGCCTGGCAGTCAGTTTTGATGGCACTCATAAATTACGCTGAAAAAGTCTATGAATGCAAATTACTACGTAAATACTGAAACTACTTATTTATTCAATCCCCTCGACTATTTCATAAACTAAATAATTCAAGGAAAGAGGTTATTAATTAGTTATGTAATTTCCATATCGATGGAAAACTGGAGAGCAAAGCGCATAGGGCAACTGACACAAAAATAAAACATGACACAATAGCCGAAACACAGTGACCCATCAAGCTTTTTTTGCTGACTTTACCATTTATTTACTTTACTTGCATTATCATCTAAATCACATTTCCATACAATTAAAATCGATGTCATTAACCGTTGAAGAGTACCGTTCTGCGGAGACGATCCTCCTGGCGTACCATCAGAATTTCACTATAAAGTTTTGTACCTATTGTCACCAGATTTATAGTACCTATTCGAAAAATGGTTTGCAAATTTAACACCTTAACAAACATACGAACGCGAGACTTGTAAAAAGGTGAGCTTCAAGTCTGTGGTTATGTATCGTGATATGTTATGGGAACTATAATCTTTGCAACGCCGTATATGTAACGATAATGCACTTGACGGAAATTGGACTCATGTAAATGTTACACAAACACACACACAAACATCACGCCTGTATTCCCAAAGGGGGTAGGCAGAGCACACGAAACGTTACCGCTTCGGAGCCACTTTTAGCAATTTTAGGTTTTAAGTATGACAAAAACGGTACAATAGTGACAGATTGTTAGCCTGTCGCCTTCGGTATACCTTAACCTAAATCCTCAGTCGCCTCTTACGACATCCACGGATGAAATGGAGAGCTCTAATTCTAACCCGACACCACACGGGTGTAAATGTTACCTTGTCTTTTGTTGGAACGTCGTATTACCCTGAGGCAAATGGAGAAATTATTTATAAAACAAATATTTTCACCTATCTAAAAAATGCTAACCACGAATAGCAAGATTGATATACAGTTCAAGTGTCTACTCTTAAATTTGTAAAACGTCATTTAGGTACTAATTATTTTTTACGTAGGATATCTTTAGCTATATTTACTAATCTCTACAAAGGATCTATGTAGAAGCATGATTGTTACAGTAGAAACGAGTTGCTAGCCGATAACGATTAACGAAGCGACCTGTGAGAACGCTGGCACCTCAATCCGTCAAACGTTAATCATCGTTCAAGTTTCGAAACCAATTCGAAAACTTACACGACTTTGAAGCAACTTAAATTACAAACAACGTTAAGGCTTCGCGCCCACGAGCACAAACATTACAAACAATCTCGATACCGGCTCGAAAGGTTCCCCGTTAACAAGTTTCGAGTTTATCGTATCAAGCGATGGATCTTCAACAATCGAAACCTTTCGGAACCAACCAAACTCAAACGAGACAGAGTCGATATTGTAATGTTCCATTTCTTGCTGACTCTCCTTTGAGAAACCTCTTTAAAATAACTTCGTGCCCACAATAGAACTCGGCGTCTTCAATTTGATCGGGTGAATCGATTGTCATTCGGTCGGGTCGTTTGAAGCGTAAATCTAGTTATTACGACCAATTTCATAATGCGTTTTGAAAGCTTTTTAAAACACGTCGCTCAAGTCTGACGGGACTGTTTGTTTAACGTCATAAAGTGTTTTTGAAGAGTAGCTGGAATTCTTGGGCGCACACTATAAAAATAGTCCTTTCCTTGACACTATTTTAAGCGAGTTGCCTATGAAAATGCCCTATAAGCAGAATATCTAAAAAGCAAGATGTCTGAGAAGCTAGGTGTTATATAAGCAGAATATCTAAAAAACAAGATGCCGAGAAGCTAGGTGCCCTATAAGCTGGATACCTTAAAAGCAAGATATCTCAGAAGCATTATTCACTATAGACCTCCCTTCACTCGTCGTACCGAATAACACACCTAATAATAACAATAATAATAGTAGGTATACCCACTATTAAACTACAATTTGCAGCTGTTTTAATTAACAGGCAATTAGTCTTTTAGACATTCAACTACTTAGACATTTTAGGCATCTTGCTTTGTAGGCAACTCGCTCAAAAAGTGTTTTAATTTTATTCTAAAAGAAGCACCACTCTCATTAGCATCCTGATCTGGTCCAGGCATATACGGTAAGGTAGCGGATCCATCAATCTTGCTCGTTGTAAATTAAAAGCAAGAGGCATCCAGCCATTAACGTGATGAGCGAATTAGGCGTTCCCCCAACGCATTTTGATAATTAGAGACGGCACATCCGCTAATATATCTAATTGGCGAGATGAAGATTTATATAATTACTTAATTTACCTTGTAGTTCATGGCAAGTCAAGGAAATTAATTAGGAAACTAGTTTTCTCTAACCTCGACGGTAGTGGTAAGAAAGAATTAAAGCAGCTCCTTGGGATACGCATTCACCATAGCGCAAGGATGTAGAGCGGTGTGCGAAGATACTCACTAAGACCTAGGCCGCACTACGGCTCAACCGCTGCGGTTTTTAACCGCGTGACTTTGTGAATCAAGTAAACTAATGCAAGTGGCCGCACTGGCGGCTTTAAGTTTAAAAAAAACCCGGCGGTTTAGCCGTAGCACGGCCTAGGCCTAATAAAGAAAGCAACGCTGAGCTAGACTAGGAAAATTAAGGCGCTGTACGTAGTGAAAACTACAATTTTAGAAAATATTTAAAATATACTTACACAATACTTACAACTGCAATTTTTTTATATGTGTATTTTCAGTCTATTAGCTAGTTTTTGACTTCATCAAAAACACGATTGCTGACAAAAACCTCGATAGATTATTTTTTTGAAAAAGAGCCTTCATTTACACGTTAAACCAAATATTATGAAAAATATTATGAATATCAACACAAAATTTGCTTTATTAAATAGTTTTTTAGCAGATTTAGATTTATGCTTCATAGATTTTCGATAGGTTGAGTACATCAATCATACCAATTTATTTCGTCTTTGGCAAAATAAAACGGTTCTAGCGCGCGGCGGCGGCGAAGTATTGCCCAGTCGCCAGTACACGCGTGTACGTAGTCGACGACGGACCTGTGCACATTTTTCTAACGCGCTAGTACTACTTTGAGAGCAAATAATATGGGTAATCGCAGTATTAAAAAAGTTAAGCGAAAGAGGAAACGCATAAGTGAACTCAGAGCACATATGAGAAGCATTAGAGTACCTAAACGGTAAGTACCTACCACACACTAATCGACCGGCCGGAGTCGGGCCGAGTCAGCAGGGCTACTACGAAACTCCAAACTCAAAGTTCGTGCCGTGCGGTCCCTCTCGCTCTCGTACTAAATAGTCAGTGGCGTAGCTAGGTAACCTAGGGCCCTGGGGCAAATAAAAAAATGGGCCCACTGCTATCAAAACTGGTAAGGTTTTTTGAAGTAAAATCATTATATATACAAATACTTTCTAAGCAACTTTATCATCAGCTATAAAGCAGAATTTCGAGGGCCCCTGAGCTTGAGGGCCCGGGGCACTTCGCCGCCTAGCCCCTTGGTAGCTACGCCACTGTAAATAGTATAAGTATCAGAGGGACCGCAACCCACGAACTTCGAGTTTCGTAGTAGCCCTGCTGAGCGGAGTTCATATTTCACATTCGTACTACGACCGCAAGCTGGTTGGCGCTCACGGATGCGGACGGCTTCGTCCAGATTCTACCGCGACTGCCATAGGTACAAATTGTAGGCACGTTGTATAACCTATACTACTCACGGCGAACATGCGGCGAACCTTGCGGCTACTACGAAACTCGAAGTTCGTATCGTACCGTCCCTCTCGCTCTCGTATTAAATAGTATAAGTGTCAAAGGGACCGCACGACACGAACTTCGAGTTTCAAGTTTCGTAGTAGCCTTGCTTGATCCCTTTGTCAGATTCACTGACATTTCTGATAGTGACACAACAGTTTCAATTTTCTCATTTAATTGCAGGCAAAGGTCAATATCTCGCATTCAGCCAAGTTATTTAACATAAATTATTTTAATAAAATAAGATGGTCGCATTTGGTTGCACTCCAACTGGAACTGGAATCCGGCTGCAAAATGGGAGTTATTGCGCAGTTAGTGCAACTGCATCAGCACTGCACCCGACTGTCAGAGGACTGCCATTTTAGGCAATCGGAGTGCAGTTCTTACGCAGTTCTGATGTAGTTCTGAACTTCGGATTTTTAACTGCGTTTCTAAAACCTCTTATTGAAAAAAAAAATAAAAAAAATGGAATATCTGTCTTGCTCCTCCGCGAATTAGTGAGGCCAAGTCGTGGAAAACAGCTACGTGTGAGTTGCAAAAAATGTTTTTTCATGCAACCTCTTATTGCTTCTGGTTTCTGGTGTTCTGACTTGTATTTTTGTATTGATGCAATAACTACTTTACGCATACTCATAATCTTTATATCTGTCAAAGTTGTTCTGTGCGCTAAGACATATTTTTTATCTTTGGCTACAGCTCGCACATGTTTCTTAGAACATAAAATAAATAAAATAAAATAAATATCACGAGAAATTTCACACCTATTGACCTAGTCCCAAAGTAAGCTTAGCAAAGCTTGTGTTATGGGTACTAAGAACATGGTTCCTACATTCATTTTTTTGACTGTATGGTTTGGGTAAGGGTTGTATACTGTAGTTTTAAAGTATTACATTTTGAAAAAGTGACTCTCTGCCAAGTTTCTTGCTGCGCATTTTTCCTGGCAATGATGGTCTTTCCGAAAGCGCTGGTAGTTTAAAAAATTGCGCCCATTGCGGCCTATTTACTGAATAAACGATTTGATTTGATTTGTTAAAAGTGAACAGACAACTTTTTCTTTACTGTTTTATTATATGTATAGATTTGCCTAGCTTGTAATCTAGATTTTCAGATTAAAATAAAATTGTTTTTTTTTTAATTTGTATTGATCTATTTATGTATTTTCATTTCGTCTGTCTACCTATTCAGTCACCTACATTACAAATTAAACTGTGGGCATGAAGAGGCATAAATTATTTCTTTATTACCAAGACTATTTACATTAAACGAAGAATTTCTTAATTAAACCGAAAATTGTGTAATTATAATTTTAACGAAAAATCCGGAACTCACATTAACCAGAATACGGATACGAACAGAATAAGGCCGTCAACGGGCTGCGTGACAGACGCGCGGTGCGTTGCGCTGGACGCCCCGCATTCGCCTCCGCCGCGTCGTCTGCTTCACCCCTCAAATACCGAAAATTCTTCTATAAGCGCGCCTTAAGAGTCCGCAGCAAGTAGCGCTCAACTCCGCGTTGAGATCACGCGCTAACGCTTTAAAATGTTGTTGTTTCACCTAGAGTAAGACAGGGCGCTAGAAAGAAAGCAAGAGCGCGCTAGCGGGAAGGCGGAGCTAGAGACATGTCACAGTAACAATATTGCAGTAAAATATCTTCATACAATGGTGAAATTATTGCAGTATCTAAGTAGAATATAACAGTAGAACATCTCCAGACCAAGATTATAATATATACAGCGCGGGAGGGCAGCTACCGGCTAGGATATTATTTGGCGTTCCAAAAACGTAAATGTACATTACACTACACATTACGCTGTAAAACTTTTTTACTGCCCATGGTGAGTACACAATTTTACGTCTTCACCTTGCCAGAAAGTGGGTTTTACCATACGCATAGCGGGCGGTAAAACTCACATTATGGCCAGGTGTGGCGTAATAGTACATTATGTCTTAAGGGCGGTTAATAAGAAATTACGAACGAGAGTATTAGAAGCTCAAAGTCAAAGACTGAGGACTAGGTCGATGTTCATAATTATAGTACCGCCCGTGCGACTTACAATGTTTTCATCACATTTGCGAGTAAAATTGTATATGTGTAAAAGAAAAATATTATTGTTACAAAAATTGCCGATACCGCTGGTGCAGTTCTTGGCAGCGCCAGCTACCAGCCGCCCTCCGCCTCCCGCAGCATGTGCCTGACATGCGTGCACGAGGTCCTCCTGCTAGTCGTGCAGAACCTGCGCGCGCAGCAGTATTAGTACGCGCAACAACTCATAACGCCAAAAAAAGGCCCTTAGGTTTTATTAAGGACTGCAACCAAGTTAGCCTGCAGCTTACGACACTGTTTACGAGCAAGTGTGATGAAATAGTATATTGTACAACAAAAGCATAAAACGAGCAATTTTACCCGAGACGTTCATATAGCCACCCGAGCCACGGCGAGGGTGGATAGAAACGTCGAGGGGAAAATGGGCTCAATGCTAGAGTTTTACACTCTGCTTTTCACTTCGCTTGCGAAGAAATGAAATAGCAATAGTAAAAATAAATGTTCACTTATTTTGTACCTTTTATTTTTCATGCTTTACTATATTAGTTTTATTGATTTATTTTCATCGATTTGATTGATTTTTAGGTGTAAAAAAATAAAAAAATATGTAGAAACTCTTTTGTTTGTGGTTTCACACCTTGATTGCCTTGACCTTAGACGAAGATTCTACTTTATGCACTAGAGCATAAAAAGTTATTGTATGTTGCCTAGATGCAGCATGAACACGCACTTTACGAGCATGAGAAGTGAAATAGTCGATTGTACAACAAGAGCATAAAACGAGCCATTTTACGACGTTTACGATTTTAAGACGTTCGTTCCGGTACGGCGAGGGTGGATAGACACGTCGAGGGAAAAATGGGTTTAATGCTCGAGTTTTACACTGCTTTTTACTTCGATTAATTCGAGGAAATAGCAACAGTGGAAACAATGGTTCACTTACTATGTTTCTTTTATTTTTCATGAATTACTATATACATAATTCTATTTTTTTATTTATTGATTTATTTTGATTGATTTGGTTAATTTTTAGTTTTATATAAATAAATAAAAAAGTTAAAAACTTTCTGTTTGTGGCTGGTTGACACCTGATTAGCTTGGTCTTAGACAAAGATTTTATTTTATGCACTAGAGCATAAAAAGTCATTTTATGTCGCTTAATCTCAGCATAAAAACGAACTTTACGAGCATGAGAAGTGAAAAGTATAATATCTATAGACTACAACATCAACTTGATTGGACACATTGAAGATTGGGTGTATTGAATAAAATAAAAAAAGTCATACAATATTGTGTTTTATTTTTTAATACATACAAGTATGAAAATTCGCTTATTTTTAAGAACTCTCTCGTATCGGTAACTTTCTAGGTAGACGCGGATCTATAATTTCAGGTAGTATGCATTCCATGTAAAATTTTCTCAATTTATTTAATATGCTCTCCCAGAATCCTGTATCCTTTTCGATTTTTTCGAATAATATGCCTTTTGGAGTCCACACCACGAAGATACAGTATCTTTTTTTGTAATATTTAACTGACCTTGTACTTGATAAAAGTAGTTGTGATTTTGCTTCAGTTTTATTTTCTGAGGATCACTTTCGTCCAACACACAGAAAGTAATTTTTTTCTTTAAAATAGCTTCTGTTGGCGTCATATTTGCCGCCGAAGCTGGGCATTTGATCTCCACAATTGTTTCTTCGTCTATGACTCCGTCGGGACTCGCGCCTAAATACTGGTGTTCCTCGAGGATGTATAACCCACAAGGTGATACTTGCACTCCTAGTGCAGCTTCAGTCTCTTTTAAAGCGATGGGCTCATTCTCATTGCCGTATCTAGTAGCATCGCTACCTTTAAATTGCTATATAAGAGTGTTTTTATAATATTTTTACACGACGTGGCAGCTCTTCTCTTACATATTTGACCAAACACTGACGCAGTAAGGCGTATTTTTCGTTGTTTGATCCATTCAGGGTTCGTTGCCTGCCCAACGGTATCTTTTTGGATATTTTCAAGTTCTATTTTACTTTTTGAAAAGTCTGCTAAGAGTGCTTGTTTTCTTTTTTCGTAGTGCTCAACTTCCATATCTGGTTCTTTTTCGATATCACCGTAATGTTCATCGGGTCCTGCGATACGTTTTCTTCGTTTTGATTTTTTGTCTTGGCTTGATTTTCTTTTCGCCTTTTCTGCCTGCCTCTTCTCATACTTCTGCGTGTAAGTCCCCAGTTCTTCATTTTTTGTTAATACTTTACTCATGGTTGCTACAAGACTCCGGTGTTTCTTTTTGTAGCAGCTGCGTAGCAACGGGACTCATAAGATCCACGAAGGGAGTAATTTATTCGTTTGCCTCCTATAAATTTTGCGATTAGTGCATTAAACTGCTCAACAATATTGTTTGTTTGCCCCATAAGGAGACTTTCGGCATTGTTTAAAATAGGACTTATAGCGGTGTATATGTCATACCACAAGCCACAATCTTTCATTTGGCCTATGAAGTTTTCTTCGCCTGGTTTCGGGCCATTACAAAAATATGTTTTGCAGTTGGCATGCTCACCAAAAACGTGGCAAGGCCCGTTTCGTAGGTCTTTTTTTAATTCATTTACTTTCTCAGTAAAAGTTTTCCCTTCCATTTTCGAAGAAAAGTCTATTGCTCCTTTAATTGCCTTTCGTAGTCGCAATATGTTATCATTTAGGCATTTCCTCATGATAATAGGGACAGGTCCTTGTTTATTTTCAGTTTTTTTTGTCAAATTTCTCAATTTAGTGCAATAAGGTAAAGGTACACTATTCCGGGATAGTACATTATGCCGTGATATTTTGGTTTTTGTTGTAAAATAAGGAAACAATCAGTAAAATCATAACTTAATGCAATACTTCATTAACTATAGCTTAAATACAACCGAAAAACACGATTTTTGAATTTATGTAATATCTTTTAAAGCCGTGAGGCACTTTCAAACGCGTCCGTCGCAACCCCGCAGTAGTTCGGTACGGGCGTGTTGTCAGTGAGCGTAACGTGGAAGCGGAACTTCGTAAGGATTTGCTGTGATACTGGTATTTATACAAAATTTGTATCACTGTTGTTTTATAGTTATTAATAGACTTATTTATCACCTTTTCAAGTTATCTGAAAGCATATTTAAAGTAAAATACTCGCTCCCGTAATTATGTACACCAATCTGACGCGATGTACCTAATTGCGTGAGTATCACGGAATAAGGGAAAGTCAGTCCGAAATGTTTTAATCTTTTGTTTCTATCTAGGATTAAATTTATTCATATGTTTGATGTGAATAAGTTAAGTAAGGACTGCAGATTATTGTGACGTAATTACGGTACATGTTTTTTTTTTAAATTTGAGTGTTATAATTGAGAACGAAATGTATACTCGTTAAGTCATACGTACGAAATAATGGAGTATGGCATCGATATTAAATTTGTTTTATTTTATAAAATCAGAGCACAAAGGTTATTTATTTCGATTTTATGAGTATAATTGTTATATTATCTTCCAATCTATTAAAAAAAAATCTTGTTTTTTATTTATTATAACCATTTTTTTTGGACCCCCGTAATTATGTACACGACTTTTGTACCAATGTCCCTTATTCCGGTATTATGAAAAAAATAAAAATAAACAATGGGGAGGGGTCCATTTTAGTTTTTAGGCTTCCTTAGTCAACTAGAAACCCTTATCCACCATGTCCGTTTGTCCGTCCGTCCACGGTTTAGCTCAGTGATCATTAGTACTTGAAAGCTGAAATTTGCATGGGTATAATACATATATAAATATAATATAATACATATAATAATATATTGTTACCTTTTTCAGGTAAAAAATGGCCTCATCCAATATATACGCCGAAATACTTCAAAAGTCGTTAAGATGTAAATGATGGGACAGTGACTATCATACTTTAATATGATTATCAAACAAAATCTAATTTTGTTTTTGTTCTAGAAGTTATTTTATTATTTGATATATTCAAATTATTAAGTTGAATCAATAAATTTAACTAAGCATGTTTTTCATTTTGTCATTTTAATTTAGATTACCTAAGTAGAGTATAATAAATTTCCCCCTCCAATTCCAATTCCTCCAATTCACGCAATACAATTTTTTTTATTACGTGATTATAATCATCATTTAAAAAAGTATTTTAAGTCAACTATCTTGATAGATGCTTGAACAATGTGAACTTTAAAGATAGCACGGAATTACGTACAACGACTCCCGGAATTAAGTCCAGAGCCAAATTTTATCACGGAATAAGGGACAAACGAAGGGTTTAGCGAAATAACGTTTATTTCTATAAATTAAAAGCTACGAAGTAAAATAATATCCTACATCCATCTTAAAAGACATATCCCTAAAATAAAATAGTTACTACATTTAGAATCTTCGTATTTTTTTTTAAATCCGCAGTCAAAGTTGGAAACGCCTTAATATACCGTAATAAGGTACATTTACCTTAATTTCGTAATAAATGATTACTGCATTCTATTTTGTGTATAGCAGTGGAGTGGCCATATGGCAATGCTTCGTTTAAAGCACTCATGACACTGCTATCGCCATCACCAATAAGTTTGGTGTATTTCAAGCCATGCATATTTATGCTGCATTTAAACCTTCTACTACACCGTCGGCTTCCATTGCTGTGGAGCTACCAGACCAGTTTTTAAAACATTTATGTTTCTTGACCTCAATCTTTTTATTACTTGCAACAGCGCATACAGAGCAATAAGAATTCCGTATTCCTAAAAAGAGAACCTTTTTAGTTTCATACCCAATAATGCACGCTACCCGGATAATGAATTATAATTGCTGGTACGATATGATCTTTTTCCCCACGATGCGTCCGCTACTACTGTGATGTAGGGAACGCCATCAGCGTCTACGTTTCCTTTTTCAATTGCCATTTGTTTTTCTTCGAGTCCTGCCTCAAACATGCTCTTCAAAGAGATATCTTTTAAAACATCCCCAAGCAACAAATTCTCTTTCCCAAATGTTTTCTCCGCTATACATGGCATATCTAAATGAGCGCAAAGCTCATCTAATTGGGAAAAGCCACTACCCGAACATACGACTGCTTGAACAACATTTTTATTAATTTTAGACTCTAGTTTTTCATTATTAAATGCTTCTTTTTTGCCACACATTTTGCATTTGAAAAGAAAAGTTGACTGGAATCCGATTCTCGACTCCTTCACAAAATCCATATCTTTAAAGCTGCAATTAAATGGACTATGATCCACAGCCTTCATTTGTTCAAATAAATATTGAACATTGAAAATTCGTCGACCTGTCATTTTACGTACGACTTCCTCATTGCTATCATGATCAAGTTCAATTTGTAATGATGGTGTCGAGGACGGAGTACTCGGACTCAAATTTCTGAAAGGAAAAAAAAGTTACGTTATATTTATACCATGCAAGGTTAAATCAGAGTATACGGTGAAATAAAAATATTTGATACTGCATTATGAGGCGTACACTACTACAGAAAACTTCTAACGCCGGTGACGCTATGCAAAAAATACGTTTCGATTTTCGGTGCCATATTGTGCGCGCGACTACATTTTTAATACAAGCTTTTTGCTGACTGTACTTGCATTTTCATCCAAACTACTTTTCCGTACCAAATGTGGAAGAAGTGGGTCAAATTCAACTCGCAAGATTTTACCTGCACATACATTCATAGGTACATACATTGCAACTATTGCAAGGTAAAAGCTTGTAAAAATAATAATAAAAAACACCAACCTGCTAAAATTTTGAAATTGAGGCGGAGGATCGGTATTGTTATCACTATCAGACTGCTCACTGGCATGCTCTCCGGTGCCAAGCGTACTGCACATGTAAAAAATACATACATAGTGAAATGACGTCAGTCGCCATTAGTCAAAGTAATAACAGAGACTACCAGAGGTAATACTTCGTTCGTAATACCTTACTTATCGCCCTTAATGAACAATGGGATATTATAGTGCTATGACCTGTATAAGTGAAATAACAGAAGTGCGGTGTACATCGATCAAGATAATAAACTGAAATCATCTTTAATAGCCGTGTCAATATAGGTACGAGTAGGTACTAGTCTCAGTGCAGTTGCAGTCAAGAGCGAAAATAAAACTACAAGTGAAAAACGTAAGTAGCTGTGAAATAAGTTTTTGGTAAAAAAAAAAATCTGTTCAAGCTTTTTTTTTTGCTGACTGTACTTTTTGTCGACTTTACTAGCATTGTTACCTATTAAACTACATCATACGAAATTTCAAGTCGATGCCATTAACCGTTGAAGAATTCCGTCCTGCGGAGACGATCCTGGCCGGACTACCAGGATGTCAGCTACCAGATTATTGTATTGTCACGCAATTCACATAAGTATACCAAATTTCAAGTCAATTCGACCACTGAAACTGAGTCAAATTCAACTCGCAGGATTTGAGCCTCACATACATACATACGAGTACATAGGTACATACATTGCAAGTTAAATAAAAGATTGTAAACTAGTAAAAATAATAATAAAAACACTAACCTGCTTAAATTTAGAGGTTGAGGTGGAGGATCGGTATTGTTATCACTATCAGACTGCTCACTGGCATGCTCTCCGGTGCCAAGCGTACTGCACATGTGAAAAATACATACATGGTGAAATGACGTCAGTCGCCATTAGTCAAAGTAATAACAGAGACTACCAGAGGTAATACTTCGTTCGTAATACCTTACTTACCGCCCTAATACACAATGTGCTATTACAGTGCTATGACCTGTATAAGTGAAATAACAAGTTTGTGTGGTGTACCTACGTCGTACAAAAATAATAAATAAAGGTACGAGTACGAAAATTCATTTTTAATACAAGCTTTTTTGCTGACTGTACTTTTTGTCGACTTTACTAGCATTGTTACCCAAACTACATTTATTTTGTACCTATACCAAAAACAAGTCGATAACATTGTAACAGTTGAAGAGTTCCGTCCTTCGGAGACGATTCTGGCCGGACTACCAGGATGTCAGCTACCAGATTATTGTATTGTCACGCAATTTACATAATTATGCAAAATTTCAAGTCAATCCGACTGCTAGAAGTTGGTCGAATGCAAGATTTGATTACAGACAAATATCGGGACAGGTGAAACTAAATAAAAGCTTGTAATAGAGGACAAGGAAGAAAAATCTTACGCTACTGTCCTAGTTCTAACTTACCTATTAGGATTAATGTTTTCTTTTTTATGACGAGCCGGTCCTTTTTTTTTCCTACGAGCCGATAACCATAATCTTGTCTTCGATGATCTTTTCACTTCTGGAAACAAGAACATTAATAATTATTTTTTATGGGAGCGCCATAGTTCGCATAGGTACTCTTTTCTCTTTTCTAGTAAAACCATAATTATTTTTTGTCCAAATCATCGTTTGTCAGTATGCGAGCCGATATATGGACCCATTTTTTATAAGTACTTGGTAATATTGACTAAAATGCATCTAGGTAGGTACTTACCCTGTTTATCCATTTTTGTAACATAAAAATGCAAAGTCCATATAAGAAAGCCAAGGTCGTCGAACAGTATGTGCACACACACCACCAGTATCACCAAGAAATATCAAATCCGTTATCAGTCCAAGTCGTAAGTAGTTAGATCGCGTTTATGATACGAAGAGAATTCACCAAAATAATATTACGTAACTCTCGCGCACAGCTGACGAGTCACTACTAACGAGCGACGCACGCACACGCAGGGCCAGCGTAAACCAAGGACAAAGGGCGGCGCGTACCGCCCTCCCCCGTACCGTTCCCCGCGCTAGAGTGATTCGCTGCAGATTCGCATAAAAAATGTATAGTTTTTTTACTGATTTTCGTAGTTTCGTTCTCATTTGAAAACCACAAAATCATTTCGGAAAAATGCTTTTTCTTATGAAACTACATAGTTTAGTCGATGCCGGAAATAGGTTTTGACTTCAATCTGAACTATATTTTGGCCGTAGTATTTAACCGAACTGCACAGGGTTTTTGGCTCTTAAAATGCAAAACTTGTACTCGTTCTATTTTCTTTGTAATACCATTTCAAGAGTCATAAACTAATTTCAGGCCTAGATATGCCTTATCTCATTGTATTTACAAAAAATCATGATGATGCTACTTGTTATTTTAAAATAAGGACGTAACTACGATTTGTATGGAGAATCAAGCTTGCTGCGGACTCTTAAGTGAATAAAACTTAACTGCCATTTTATGGCAACTAAATTAAAAATTAAAAAATAGGTAGAAATGCTAAACATAAACGTTTAGCCCTTAAAAGGCCCCATTTATTGGAGCATACCACCACAGAATCAAAAACAGCTATCGAATACATGCCTGACAAAGAATATTTTTAAAGCTAAGTAGTCGTATTTTCAATAATTACAATGGAAGTTGTGACGTATCCAACTGAACGCAAGTGGTCGCTAAATCGCCTCTACATTATTGAGGCTTAAAAAGAGATTTGTTGATACAAAACCATATCTGCGTAAACCAATACTTACTTGATAAAAAAATCCAGCCACAGCTTAGCTTTACGCGTTGACACTATTCTTTATTGTATGACCGCATTCGTCTACGACAATGCTACAACTAACTAAAGGAGATAAGTGGCACAGTTTGTATGCACAAAGCTCGCTTCGTTAGCTCGCTGTATTATGTAAATACTGAGCTGTTACAAGCCTTTGCAAATGGAGGCAAAAAGTTTTAACAAGCGCCGGTGCTTATCTGTATCATGGATAGCGAGATATTATAAATGCCTGTTGGACGCGATAACTACTAGAAAATTAGGTACTGAGATGGAAGCTTATAGGGTAAAAATGTTAGATTCGATGCTGTAGTTTAATAGAACTTGATCTTCTGACATTTGTAATTTGTACTGAGGTACTTATGGGGGAGGCTTATGTCCAACATTGGACGTCCTACGGCTGATATTATATTGATGAAGAATTTGTAATGTAGGCTGTTGGACGTTCGTGATGAAACCGCACTGGATCGGGGACTTTTGAAACCATTTAACTCGAAAATACTATTAAAAATATCAAAATCTGTGTACGGCTACAAAAACTAGAACTCAAATAAAATTTTCAACTAGTTTCGAAATTACCCCAAGTTTTCATCACTTTCGTGTATTAGTGATGATTTTGAAGACAGATCCTCAGAGTCGTTATCCATAAAAAAACATTTATTTCTTCGCTACTTAATTTAAATTTACTTGTATTCTCTTCTACTTCTTGTTCTTCTACTTTTACTAACGGGGCTTACTCGTGTCTTAAGGATAATGAAAGCATTACAATTGAAAGTTCCACTCCACTAGCCTCTCTAACTAACATGTTCAGGTAATTTGTAACGAGAGATGACTGCACCCTAGCTCGCAGGGAGTGTTGGCAATTTGCCGACATAAAATAAACCAAACCAACCCATGCCAGTCCCACCGCAACTATCCATAAAAGAGATTGGGAGTTGCTCTAACAAGCACCAAGCTCGACTGGTTTTAGTTCTAGCCAAGTCATGCTTCCTAGTAAAGCAATCGATCTATATTTATTAGTTCAAAGGAAACTATGTTGCTGGTAATTAATCCAGTTAAATGACCGATCGGTAACGATACAGAACAAATGGTACGTATCGCTATTTATAACCGCTAGCTACAAATAACACGGGTGGAGGGATAGAGACCTTTTAAAAATATGCTTTTTTCTTCACTAATTGGCATTGCTATTTCCGAGCATTGCTGCATTGTTTTATTGATCCTGAAATAAATTTACCTATTGTAGTCATCTATCGTGACGTATTCGAGGATATATGACTTCTTAGAGTTAGCTAAGACATTTTTCTCTTACAGAAGTAAATACGTCTTTATTTTACATAATTTGTAATTTAAACAAACAAAAAAGCAGTTATTCATATTTATAAAAATAGGTACTTACTAGCAATCCGCGGCTTCGCAGTTCGCACGTAGCAGTCTAACAGTTGAATAGATTTCTATCTATTCTTTTATTATTATTATTTTATTTTACTTTTTTTTCCTATTTTTTTTAATCCATGGTTTTGGATTCATGGTTCATGGATTTCATTAACGTGGATTAAATGGATTTCGTTACGTTACGTCTATAATATTAGCAGTTGTTGGGGGGGTTCCCGATCCCGTAGGAATATCGAGATAAAAGTAATCCGTTTCAGCGTGAAGAAGTAAAAAACGTACACACACACACACACGTATACTCTATAACCAGTTAAAATAATGTAATATGTTTATAAAATTATTTTACATGTAATAGCGCTTCCAGCAGTCAAATCATTATTTTCCTCTCAAATACATCCGTCATCGTCGACTGGACAGCGCCGATCCAACTTCCAACCGATGCCCACGTAACAAGCAATTTCAAACTTCGACACAACATTAATCTCTCCCTTTACCAGCTTTACTGAGAAATCCTCAAAGAAGTTTTATAATAAATAATTTAAAAGCAAAAACCATGTTGGCAGATTTTTTACGATGATAATATCAATATAAGGATGTTTTATGTTGTGGTCGTATAATTGATCCAATAACGTGTAATGGGCATGTGTGCGCCATAAATGTCTTATATTATAATATTAGAATCAGCACATTAATAATAAACACAGATCTCTGTCAGAGCGGTGCAGTGCAACAGAAATAGCGCATCCTGTTTCGTTCACTGCGCGTGCGTTAGGTACACGCAATGAATGCTCCTTATATAGGGTGGAACATTAGTGGAATGGATTAGTAGTTACAATATTTTTGTTCTACTTATGCAAAATAGAACAAGAAGTAAATAACTCGAGAACTCTCTCTAGTTAAAGTGTTCTAGTGTTCTTTGAATTTATGTATATAATATTTATTTTAGATGGTCGATTGAAGTTTGAATTAAATTTATGTTTAACTTCCTACAGTTGTAACAATTTTTCCAGTAATTCTGCTCCGAACCAGCCTGTATGTTGTCAAGCGGGCGTCGTATACGATTCAGACGGATAATCGATTTTACGAGCTCCCGAAATAACTCGCGTCCCTTCAGCATCGGCGCTGGCGCACTCCGCGTCGCTCGCACTTGCTTACTAACAAACTGACAGCCTTTTATCCTTCCACATAACCAACAGAACCCTAAATGTCATAATGTTTATTTATACCGGGAAACATCAACACATTTTATTACTATCGTGTATTTATGACAGGATACATTGAGTTTAAAAACTGCGCCGATCACAGCGCTGCAGCGGAAGCATCGGCGACTGATAAATCGGGCTGAAATATTTGACATCGACTTCCTATTGGCTGGGTGCGAAGTACTAGGTGGGGGTTTAATGAAATCTATCACAGCGCTCATAGTGGCCAAAAGTAGAAATAATGTAGGCTCTATCATCTGTCATACTCACATGAATCTGTCATTAACAAAGAAATTTGTTTAGACCTAATTTTAGTAATAGATGTTTGTCTTATGGTGCGAGCTATTAATTAATTATTGAACACTGCCTCCTGTTTTGTTCTTAATTCCTCTACATCCCGGACATGTCCAGTCTAGCAGATACCAACAATTTTCCTTTTGAAACAGTTTGTGGTTGAAATTTGGTATTGAGTGAACTCACAAAACCGGTGAAAACGATATTTAATTTATTACTAGCGATACAAGAACAATTATATATGTTCACTATTATTTGAAAAAAAAAAAACATTAAAGTAGCTTTATCTTTTTGTTTTACAGTAAAAGTACAACTAAACATGAAGTAAACAAACCCTGACATAACCAAAATAAAACACACCTTTTAAATAAATTTTACTTACCTCATAAACTTTAATGAACTAAAATGAATTCACAACCTTTGTTTACTCAAACCACGGTATCACAGTAATTTTGTATTATAAATTAATACGTGATAGGTTTGATTTTGGTCACAATGTCGCGATGAAATTTCAAAACGTCGAGTCTCAGAGCCAGCAAAGTAGCGGACGATAGGTGGCACTGATGTCGTGAACAGACAGAGCCAATAGACCTTAAAAACATTTTAAACTCACCTACAAGGGTCATAGGCAAGGCAATAAAATACATATATGCATCCCCATAGATATTTTGAGTTGAGGATCGTGCAAGAATAGCACCGTCTAAGGCAATAAATAGTGCGTTCACCTAAATAGTGCAGTGGTGGCAGTTATAGGTTTTATTGTTACGATCGTCGCCACAAAACGGACGCATTCCGTTCAGTTAAAACTGAAATATTGCTAAAATAGGTAATTTGCTCCCTATTCGATCAACTTATAAAATAATTCATGTGAGTATAAATGGGTTATTATTTCGAGAGGTTCAATAGTGTTCAGACTCAATTTTTCAGTTATAAAATTAGAAATATATCGTTTATTGTTTTTAAGTTGCTTAGGATATTATCACTGAAACTTGCGGTAAATACATTTTATTCTATTTTATCTTTTTTTCCACAATAACTTAAATTTTCTGCACAAAAGTCAGTTACGTGGTCAGGTTCGGATTATCCCTGATTACTTTGTAGTATTGTAAAAAATACAAGGTATAGAAAAACTTGCTGTTTAAAACATGGATTGAATGTTCATAATATGATATACCATTCATGCAAACATAAAAAAATTAGGACATTGATAAGACTATTTTTTTCTACATTTCCCGTTGTTCCAAAATACACCATCATTTCGTGGTCACACTTATTAAGTATATTTTAAACAAAAAAAAGAGGTCAAACCTCCTGTAAATCCTTTTTTTAACTATAAGCAACTTTGAAAAATAAGACTGCGTCAATATAACGTATAATGTTTATCGCAAGTCATAATTATTTATCTATAATTAATGTAATAAAGGTTCAGTTAGATTTGCGTCAAAGATCGAGCGTCATTTTCGTTACGGTTGCGACTTGGTAAGTATTGGGTAAATAAATATAATGTTTTACTGGTGCTGTGTCATTTGCAGTTAAGTTATTCAATATTGATTTCATTTGCTTCAAATCTATAGGATATTTACTGCAGAGCCGCGAAAGTAAGAGCTTTTCAATTTCGTGGTCATCATTTTCGTGGTCCTATGGGCCACGAAACTGATTAAAGACCACGAAAAAGATGATTTTCCCTACAAGTAGAAAAAATACAGAACACTTTTTATAGAATTTTTCTGCTTTTTACAGTGTAATCGTTTATGCCGTTATTGATTTAATTGATTTAAACGAAGAATGGTTGACCGTCAACAACATTTGCTCCAGGTGTGGTTATAGGAATTATGACCAGTGCGTCGCCAATTTTGTTAACTAGCGAGAGGTTCAAGAATTATTTTGCCCTGAATGTACGTGTGAAATGTATATATCTAAATATTAAAAGAAAACTTCGTCATTTACAGGAGCATTTTGTTGTAACATAATTTCGTTCTGGTTTACCGTAGACCTGCACGGGGGGAAGGTATTGAAAACTGTTTTGGTTTGTGAGTTGAAGTTATTAATCTTACTTTAATTAAGTAATTTCTACATAGTATTTAAAAGGTTACAAAAATGACAATTTGAAGTCGTCATTTTCGTGGTCAAGTTTTAATTTTTTTTTATATAGATATCGATTGTCTATTTCTTTTGATACCTGATTAATTAAATAATGCTTATTCGTTTTCTCATTATGATCGGATTTTCATTCAAATAGTACAATTATAAGATTTTAAAATGAACAAAATGTTCTTTTTCGTGGTCTCGATGCTCATTTTCGTTACCGTTAAAATTGGATTTTTTGCTTTTTTTTAACCAAAAATAAACTTTATCGATCTCTTATAATATAAAGCATCTTATCGGTACATATCCTTATGTTCAAAATAAAACAGACCACATCAAAAGTGTGTTTTTATCTGTAACATTTTCTTACACCTCAAAATAATTACCCAAATCTATTAAATACCGTTAGATAATAACAATAATTATAAATTACAAGGATATAACTAAAAGGCAGTCTACAGCGGTTGTAAATACATATAATTATATTGAGTCGAACATTACCCGCAGCAGACGAGGTGAATCCTCCGTGAATTATCTCCGTTGTAAAAGCTGACCGTGCAAAGGTTGAAGGTGCGGGCTCGGCCGACGGCGCACGTCATGTTGACGTTTACGAGGCCCGACACATTTGAAATAAGAACACGATGTAATGGCCACGTGTGTGGCCTCGTCAGCCAGTCACATTTAGCATGAAAAAGTTTAATACCACAACCACAAAATTAAATAGTTGGACCTACAAATTGAAACTCTTTGGACTAAACACTGTAAAGATTACGTAATCTCAAGTGGTAACTAGACACCAGTTGCAAAGGACAAGACAAAGAAGGCTTGTGTTTATCACTTGTCTCTATGAGGCCTTTGTTTACAGTTAAATGACTATGAATTCAAATTAGGAATATATAGGTCAGTCAGATGTGAATTATCAAATACAGGCATTTATACCACTTAGGCTTAAACGGAGATCAGATAAAAATCACACTTTCGATGCACTATTTTTTATACCTACAATATTCCAGTTCCCAAAGTATTACGAATGCGAAACCGATCGCTCCCCGCAAGATAACGCTATCGTTTAATGGCCACTTGAGGTTCGACATGTTGCCACATAAAAAGGAAAATATAAAAGCGTTTTAAAAGGGTCTGTCTGTTCACGCCTCGACTGTAATAACATTTGCATTTACCGGTTTTATGCTTCGATCACAGAAAGGAAGAAAGGTCCTTTCTGTGATCGAAGGTCTTATGATTAAACTACATTTTCGTAATATACTTAACTGTAGGCTCGGAATATCTTACGTTCCTAGAAAGGAGTATGGTACATAAACCGACACCGTTGACTAAAGAGAAACAAGGCATTTGCCTTTCAAATTATGGTTACGAATCACACGCTCTCGCCTCCACTCACTACACATAATTGCGCCTCCTTCAAAGAACCAGCACCTAATTATCACAATGCAAATCGTACAAACATTAGTAAAATGTTGGCCAACATGTGTTAGTGGCGGAGGCCGGATCAAACATTCGAGCGGGCGAGCAAACAAGACTGTTTGGACTATCGCCACTTTCGGCTCTGTTCAAATAAGGGCCCTTGTTTGTTCAAGTGTACCTTCACGCCACTGCGGAGACCCGAGACCAGTCGCGCTGGGCCCCTGCACGCCCTTTGAGCCCGCCCGATTGCATGCGCAAGGCTTAATGATTCTAGTTGTTTAGGGATTTACTTATCCTGGCCGAACCATCGCGACACCTTTCTTGTTCGTGAGCTGGATTTACCTGTCAGAGGTTTTAACTTTTAACGAGCTAAGTAAGGGGTGACATGGGCTATAATTTACTTGCAGACCGTTCAACAATCTCGTTTTACGAGGATCAATTTAAGAGAATGCAGCTGCTCAGGTGCATAAGCCCCGAGAGTGCATTAATCCCTAAAACATGATGAATTTTGAATTTACTCGTATTTACAATACAATACAAATATTCTTTATTGATCACCAAAAGCAGTACTAGCAGCTGCTAGCAGTAGTAACAGTAGTAGTAGTAGTAGTAGTATTTACTTATGGGAAGGCAAGTTAAATGCAATTTAATCACAAGTCTAAGTGCAAAGTTTCTCCAAAATTCTTACTGACATTCAAGACTGTTTGTATCTACAATGAATGGATAGAAAATTTTGCAATTTAGGTAGTTTTTATGTCCGCAATTATGTCATGATATTTAAACAATTTCTGGCTAGCAATTTCGTCGATACACCTGCCCTTAACAGCTGATCGTTGCCTTCATTTTTTAATAGGTTCTCGTTTATTGAGTGTTTAATTACCTCGACGAGGGGCTGCCGCACCAATCGATTGTTTTGTTTTCGCTTGTTAATTCCGAAACACGATAATGTCTCGTGTCAAATTATATACAGAACAACTAACCTTAACGTGATACAGCGAGATATTAAATGCCAGCTACATTGATTACTTACGAATAACTTAATTACTTAGTAACGGAAAGAACCAGGTCATTTGAATTTAGAATGCAGCTTAAAATTACCAATGAAAATATCGGGTAGGGTTAAGGGACTTTCCACACTGGATCAAGATGGTTCTGTGTCCAAGAGGACAAGCAAGAGCTGGCAAGAGCCAGGTCAGCTCATAATATGTAGTGTATAGCAAAGGCAGGCAATCTAACAGTGGCTTGATAATTTCTAGTTTAAAATTTTTAGTCTCGTTAAAAACAATATATTGGACTTTGTTTTGATGAAGAATTACTACTTTAATCTAGGAGTCTTATTTATCTAATGCCGTGTTATGAGTCTAGCAAGCGCCGATAAAACGTACATGACACAATTGTACAGACTCATAGCGCCATCTAGTGAGGAAATATAGAAATTCCAAATATAAAAATACAAATACGTCTATTTGTCAAACATAAAATCCAACATTCAAAAATCCAAACCCTACATCGCTCCATCTCCTTTGGACTTCGGTGCCTAGGTTGGCCCAGGCATTACATCTATCTGGCTGGAGTGAGATCTCTATTGTGGCCTTTCCCACACAATCATATAATAGAATAAGGCAGGAATAGGTCTCTTTCTCCAGCGATTGTCTGAAGAGGGACGGCGCACTGAAACTGCTCGCTCATCATCGCTAGAGCCTAAGGCTGCATTTCCACCAAAAATGTGCGAGGATGTGTTGCGATGAATGTGTTTTTCAGAAACTAATAGAAAGGAACGCTTCATTTACCTGTCCTCGCGCCGCACATCTCTGGTGGAAACCGCTGAGCGGAGCGAGGCGAGTTAAATGAAGCGTTCCTATTGGTTCATGAAAAACATATTCCTCTCAACACATCCTCGAACATCTCTGGAGGGAACGGAGCCTAAACGTGTGGTGTATGGGCCCGGCTTAATACAAAACCATTCCCAGAACTTTGTACTTGTAGCACCTAAGACATAAGCTTTCTCTTTTATTCCAGGTGGGTGGTAGTGGCGGGAGCTTGGCGCGCGAGTGTGCTGCGGCCGGCGAGCGGCGCGGGCGCACGCGGCGAGCGGCACTCGTCGCTGCTGCAGCTGGCTGCGTGGGGCGTGCCGGCCGCGCTCGCTGCCGCCGTACTCGTCACGAGGGACGTCGACGCCGATGAACTTACTGGTGAGCAATGATTTTATAAGTACTAGTCAGTTCGCCGCAGCAGCGTGCCTATTCTCCTGGCAGCGCCAGTGTTGCCTACCCTAGTTGCTGGTGCTGGTGAGTGTATCTCAGCACTGCCAATGCACTGCCTACCTGGCCGCCAGTGTCCGCTCATTGGCCCGGCCGGAAGTTTGACAAGAACTTGCGTGGTTGCAAGTGGCGCGGCGCTCGTTCTATATCTACAGTTGGGATAATAAAAGACGATATCAATGTCATAACATAATACTTATCAATCAAATCACTTTATGCTCACAAAACAACCGAAAAACATGCTCTAAACGCGAATACTACTTTCGGAATCCGAAGTTCTTTTTGTGCCGTCTCTGTCACTCTTCTCTTTTACTTCGTAGTATAACGCCAGCATTGATGCTGACAAAACTACTGGTACTGTAGTATACTATACAGGGTATCATTAAACGACGAAAAAATTTATTAATTAAGCAGTTCATGACCTAAAAATATTAGGTCAAAATCACTGCTGCTCTATCAAGATCTTTGTTTTGTGGTTGGTTATGTAATTGAAGAGGTCAGTTCAGAAACCCTTCTGATCTGACCTCAAAGCTTACGGACATCAATTAGTTGGATGATTTTGAAACAACTAGAATGTCTTTGGCTGCAATAAAGCCCCATACAAGCTTGAAACTCTTCGCTGTCTTTGGGTAACCTCGTAATAAATGGGTATATCGACTTAAGCCGTGGTGGCCTAGTGGTTTGACCTATCGCCTCTCATGCAGAGGGTCGTGGGTTAACGGCTCGCACCTCTGAGTTTTTCGATATTCATGTGCGGAGTTACATTTGAAATTTACCACGAGCTTTGCGGTGAAGGAAACATCGTTGAGGCTGCACAAACCTGCGAAGCAATTCAATGGTGCGTGTGAAGTTCCCAATCCGCACTCGTAACTATCAAGCCCTCTTGTTCTAGGAGGCCTCTGCCCAGCAGTGGGACGTATATAGCTACACACGGTCGACTCAAGCCATTATATGGCTTCCTTATTCAGTCCTTAGGTGACAGTTAACTACATGGCTTTCCCATACAAATACTGTCATAGCCTGCCTTGCGTTTACAAAGGTCTCCGCGCTACTACAAGTAGAGTAGTACGCAATCTATCGTGGTATTCGCGTTTTTGCAGCCTTGCTCCTCATTCCCATTTCTCTGGCTGGTCGTTAACTCGTCTCAAAGAGGCAATACATCGTAAGAACTTGTCATAGTACATTGATAATCTTTATCGGGTATATAACAGGTCCCATTGCGTTCAAAGCACTCTCCATTTACGGCGCGATATAACCGGCCTGTGTGTTCCGCTCATGGCTGCTTATGATAGTGTGATTAATATTTTCATAAAGATAAGAAAAAGTCTTCGGTACCTATTTAATATGCGTGCTGTAGATAGGTCTTCGAATTAATATTAGTGTCCACAGGATGATCAAAAATATCCGAGTATCCACCTACACTGTCACATTATAGAGAAATCAACTTTTTTGAGCTCCAAGTTCACTCAATTTTGATGGGAGCCAAGTACCTACCTAATGCTGAACTGACAATAAGTACCACTTTAAAACTGTTTGTTAAAATAAAATTATTTTCGTTGGAACTGTGGAACACGACTTTCGTTATAAAAGAAAACGGTTTGCTAGGTCAATGCACAAATCGCAAAGAAAAACTTAAGATTTCCGATTGAATTGCCCATTGTTTGGACTTCCGATAACGATATGTTCTAATACATATCCGTATCGAAACACCACAATGGCGCGAACGGCAATTCTCAGTAATAGTCCTTTATTATTTTGTTTGATCGGCGGCTTGCACAAAGCGATTAAATCTGGTACGAGAGCGCAGGAGCAGGCATTCATACGATAATGGCATTCAGTGTTTGTATGGCAGTGCCGCCTCATTGTAGTTGGCTCCTAAACCGACTCATTAAGACGCTTGCGAGGCTAGGGAACAACGGATTAAGGGAGACTTATGGATAATAATTATAGGTACTCCGAGTATGGCAAAAACCTGCCCCTAGAAATCGCCGTCTGTTTACTAGCTAGAATAGGGTTTCTCAAAGTAGGGTACTCGTACTACTTGGGATACGTGAGATTATTGTTAGGTACGCTACAAAATTAACGCAATGGCGGCGGCTTTGCTGATTTGCACGTGAATTTGAATTAATATTGGATTTGAGCAAAATTATTTCGAGAATCGAGTCTATTTGCGACCAAACACAAGCCCACCCAATACCAATCGCTAATCAGCCAATCACAGTAAAGAAGGAAAAATCATAAGTACCTATCTCTTGCACTTTTGTAGGTGCCTTTAACAAATTGTCTTATTTGCCTACTTTAGATCTAATTGTCCTGAGAATAATATGATTAACTACTGTCGTAGAAAATGTAATAGGTATATGTTGACCAATCAGATTAAGAAACCTTGAGCTAGAGCAATATTATATTTGCCGTCATAGCCAAAAGCTAAGCCAAAACCAACGTGAAATCACAGTTGTTTTTACAAGAGACCGGCTTTTGATAACCATAAAAAGAACTCCGAAATGTAAATATAAGCAAGTAATTCTATAAATAACAAAGCGGCATGTATCTAGGCGTGAAATGCAATCAACAAAGCTCTTATCAAATAAGCTAGGGTAGATTAAACCAGACGGGCCCAGTAACTTTTCAAGTAGACCGCGCTGATAACATGATTAAAAATCTAATTAATAACAAGGGCTTAATGTCCAGATTACTACGACTTTAGCGGCATGAAAAGCAAAGTTCCTGATAGTGCTTAGGTACTGGGACTTACTTAGTTGGGTTTCCCGACATTAAACAAATAAGAGAGCGCGAGCGGCAAGCTTACCATAACAAGCAATTGATAATTGCTGCGATACAATTGCTTGGGTGCTTGATTGAGCAGCCGGTATTCAGAAAAAACCTATATAGTTGCTTATAGGAAGCCTTTAATACGAGTAGAAAGCATAGGCAGTAGGCACCCTTAGTGCTGTATTACGTTTTAAGCAACTGAATAAATAGGTACTGAATAAACAAACCAGACTAAATACTATAAGACGGCCCAAGAGAAATTCCCTCTCCCTCCGATGAGGTAGGAGTAGGTACGATTCCCACAAATAGAGAATTTACGGAAGCTTTGGAAACTTTACACTACCCTCCTTCTTGATTCCTCATATTCTTGAGCCACACAATGCGATGCATGCCCTACTTAAATTTATTTGCATTTGCACAGCCAATCCGACGAACGACGTGCACCCCAACCCAACACTCCAAAACAAATCCGCGGCTTTTAGTTATCTCACTCGATTGATGTCGTGTTTTAAAGATTGGTACTAAAATATTGTAATGCCGCTGCGCTGTATAGGTACTATAACAATAAATCAGATGCGAAAAGTACCTCGTCCGGTGTTATAAAGTACCTACTCATCTACACCGGGAGCTATAAATTTTAGCATCGACAAAAACTGGTGGATTTACTGCATCATGCAAATAACGCGTCCCTCCATGTCTGAATGGAAATTCGTTTGAGTTTTATTCATTTACAAGTTGCCTTGTTGCTATATACTTTTTTCCTAAGGTCCGCAGCGAGCACGATCTCACAGCCGGTTTCCGATAATGATCTTTCTTAGTGCAAGTACATCGGCTCGTTAATGTCTCGATATTTTGTTTTTGTTAACGAGAAACGGGGCGTTACCGGAATTAAAACTTTAGAGCCGACACTTACAGAGTCGAGCGAAATTGTAACTTGGTCACTTTATAAAACTTATCGGCTACCTATGTAGATTTTAATTTAGAGATGAAATTCTTTTTCGGCTTTTAAAATTTCTTTAAATTATGCATTGTCATCGCGCTAAAGTGTGAGCATAGATGCCGCTGCCGTTCAGAATCCAGACGCAGTGTTAATATGCCACGAGAGTGCTGTGCTTTTATTTTTATTTTACCAACTTCCATTATGTGAACGAAAGAAATGTGCGACCATTATTCGAGCCGTTAAATACGACACCTTTCCTCCTCACACGCTCGTATTTCAATTTAAATCGGCTCTTTTAACCGCTGCCTTATTAATGCAAGCCTTTTTTCTCGCCGTATATTTATGTAGGTGTTCGCTTTGAGAGCTGTTTTACTGGTAATCGGAATGTTATTCAGAGCGATAAAGAGCTTTCGAGAGGAAGATTCCGTATCCGCCAGCCGCGTCACAAAGCGTGGAGTCAGCATTGTTTTCCTAACGTGGTTTTGTTTTATTTTCAGGTACTTGTTTTGTGGGAAACCAGTCGAGCAAGTCTCTTTTGGCGCTGGTGATTGTCCCGGAGGCGGTCTGTCTGCTACTCGGCTGCGTATTCCTGTCTTCTGGGCTACGGGCCGTGCTGAGGAGGCCCGCACCGGTGCCCGCGCCGTCAGCTCTGCTGAACGCACCTCCTCAGCCGCATACGGACCAGAGCGTGCTAAGGCTCGGAGCGTTCGCGGCTCTGTACGCGGTACCCACGGCTTGTATACTAGCGACGTGGGTATACGAGTACGCGTGGCGAGACGAATGGCTGGCAGCTCCCGTGCCATCCGCTGAGCCTTCGACGCGCGCGCGTCCTGCGTTCTGGGTGTTTCTGTTCCGGATTTTCGCGACACACATACTGGGGGTGATGGTGGCGGTGTGGATCGCGACGCCGCGGCTAAAGGCGCTGTGGCGGCGGGTGGCGGGGCCGCGCAAGCCGCCGCCGGCCAAGTGCCCGCCGGGACCGCCGCCGACGCCGCTGACGCTGCATTGCTACGCGCCGCACGCGCACACGTTGCCGCGCCACACGCACAAGTACGCCACCTACCGGCCGCCACAGCAACACTCTTATCGCAAGCCGCGGCACTATCACTACTCAGCAGGAGAAACGATTCTTTGACCGCAGAGATTGAAATGTTTGGGACATTATTTGCGATATTCAAGAGGTGCCTTTCAATTGCATTTATTGTGGTTAGTAGATATTGTACATATAGGTAGGTCTGTAAAATTCATAAGTGCCATTGAAGCTTATTATTATTTATAAAAACTAATTAAAGACAACAATAGAGTGACATCGATAAATGTCTTAGTACGAGTAAGCTAAACGTACGAGTGCTCGCCACTGTCCGAATAGTTGGCATCTTTATCTTATGTCATGAGCAATAGAGATGACCGCAGGGTGTCGTCTATTGGGCATTAGCGTGTCGAGCACTAGAACATTTACCTTATTGAAAAATTGTAAATACGTGACGTAAAATGTACAGTAGGTAGGATTAGATAAAAAAATATGCCTATTATAATTAAGAATTGAATGTAAAAATATTGTTAAAAGTGAGATTTTTTATATTATAAAAGCTGTAAATATTACTTATATTGAGGCATAATTACGACTTTTAATAAGGGCTGAAAAGGACAAAGTTAAAAGACTTTGGTATTCTATTTATTGATGCCCCTTATGTTTACGAAAAAAACACTTTTGAGCCTACTTTTAATCTGGACTGTTTACTGAAGCTTTATACCTAGATAACTTTGTGACCCAAAACAGATATAGGTACCTACTCGTTCCCACTCGTAAATTTCAAAGTGGATAGTGCTAAGGGGATAAAACCAATAAACCCTATATTTTGTAATATTTCATACCTGTTGAATAATTGTCCGAAAACGCAGCTTCTAGACGGTTTATATTTATCTAAATCAAATTTTATTATAAGGTAGTTCATTCTTGAACAATTATTCACTGGGCACTTGCACAATAACTCCGTCGATCAGCATTAAACACAACATAAGAGTTCGACGAAAAAAGAAAGTCTCAAACAGTTTTCTAGAACAGTGTTTTCCCACCTGATGAAAATTATTTTACTTACTTTGCTATAGTTGAATTGTTTATAAAGTTGAGTATTTACAACTAATGTTATACCTATTTTTTAATATTTTTTACTTTAAATACAACCAACTTATACATACCTACATATCTCAATTAAACCAAGTAGATAAATGTAAATGAATTAGTGAGTAAGTACTTAACTTTATGTACATAAATATTTAATGTAAGACCTAATAAAAATCTTCTACATGCATTTTTGTTTTAATAGTAGGTATACAGGTTATATTAGGTCTATATACTTACCTATACAATTTATGAAAACCAACGGAACTGTCAATAACCGTCTAACTAAGGTGGCTAACCCTACATATATAACATATATTATTAAATATGGTTTTGTGGCCATAATTATGATTAGGTATTTAATTTACTTTACTAAACGTAATTTAATAGTAAATTTAATTAGGGTGTCTATGCACACAGAATATATTTTAGGCGCAGAAGACGCGTTTATTAACGCGCTTCAAAGAGGAGGAGAGGGAGAGAGAGAGAGTCAATCACTTATTTATTGTGTTGTGTGTACTAGCTGTAAGAACGTTTTCACCAAGGACTTGGTTTTCACGTCTACGCCTAAAGAATTCTTACATAGGTAGAATAAATTTTGAATATTTGAATACATTTCAGTAATGAGAGGTTACATTTAACGTATTGGTTTTTAAAAAACCAGCCAAGTACGAGTCAGACTCGCGCACGCGCACGGAGGGTTCCGTACTTAACATTATTTATAGACATTAGCAATAAACGGCAAAAAAAAACACGTTTGTTGAATGGGAGCCCCCCTTTAATATTTATTTTGTTCTGTTTTTAGTATTTGTTGTTATAGCGGCAACAGAAATGCATATCTGTGGAAATGTCAACTGTCTAGCTATTACGGTTCATGAGAACAGCCTGGTGACAGACCTACGAACAAATGACAGACAGAAGGATACTCGAGTCTTAGTAATAGGGTCCGTTTTTACTCTTTGGGTACGGAACCCTAAAATAAGCCAAATTGATAATTTTTCGAAGCTTTTTTTTATGTCGGCTAATAATTTTTAAGTCTAGTATTTTTAAGTAGTTTTAGGCAGGGCTTTTAGTGTGTATTAGATTTTATTTCATATATAATAATTGTGGCTATACCCTACCAGGGTGCATAATTTCTGTAAGTACTAGTATTTATAAGTCTTATTTTTGCCAAATAAATGAATACTGAATACTGAATACTAATGAGGGCTTGCGGACATTTTGGAATATCGGTAAATTTCGTTCGTTTGACACTTCAAACTCTTCGTTTGATTGACCTCGGAACAGGAAAAAGAAGAGGACTGTAATGCATCTGTAATGTTTTTTTTTTTTTTATGGTATAGGGGGCAAACGAGCAGGCGGATCGCCTGATGGTAAGCGATTACCGTCGCCCATGGACACCTGCAACACCAGAAGAAGTCACAGTGCGTTGCCGGCCTTTAAGGTAGGAGTACGCTCTTAATGTAGGTAGGTTAAGGTACTATTTATAAAAAGCTGTCAAATTTCTGGGGAGCAGTGAAGCTCAACCAACAATGCTCATCCAGCAGCGTAGGTAGGTAGGTACGACCTGATAACACACGTATCCATTTTGGGTTTCGATTATCATGGGCGTACGCGTAGCCACGGTGGGGCTGGGTGGGGCGCTTGCCTCACCCTGGCTCTGACCTGTATGTCATCTATAAACGATCATTATTAATATACCTAGATAAGCGACTAAGAAGGAGCTTTAAGTTAATAATTCCTTCGAACTGGATCTGATGCTGAAGCCCGAAGGTAGGCAACGGAACTCTGTTATAAAACAACGTAACTAAGCCGTGTTTGGGCTTCATGGAATCGCTGTGAGATGTACTTAGCTACGAATCACTAAAAAGCGAAATTTTTTTTTAACAAAAAAGTAAAACCGACTCCAATAAAATAAAAAAAATACAAAAAATGGAACCGACTACAAATCCTTGAAAATGTTTTTCTAGCACTATGTAGGTACCTACTAGCTCGAAGTCGGTGACTCAGCATGACCCAGCAGGATGGATTAAAACCCATAGTATGTAGGTGAGGTAGACGACTATTATGTTCCATTCCTGCTGGCTCGTGCTGAGGCACCGACTTCGAGCTAGTAGGTACCTAGTGCTAGTAAAATATATCCAAGGATTTTGTAGTCGGTTCCATTTTTTGTTATTTTTTTTCCAATAGCACCTTGAACATTATCTGTACAGGATGATAAAGCTCGTCCCGTGTTTCGAGTGACATGTGCACGGCACGGATTATCTGAGCGTACTAAATTGGTCGAGCTATATCAAGGATTCTAGGAAGAAAGGAAGGTTTCGAGTGGCGTAGCGTGGGCGAAGTTGTATCAGCGAGGCCCCTTTTCTACGGTCGCATCGCATTTAAAGAGGCCTCATGAGAGCGGGAGAGGGCCCACGGCCCACGCCTAGCTACGCCATTGTGCAGGGCTAGTAGGTGAGAGTATTTACTTGGAATAGGTATTGGAATAGGTTTGTGGCTGGACGCGTGTGTCGTGAGCTCCGACTCACGAAAGAGGTAAACGCTTTATCTATGGTTATCTTGTCTATGAATATTGTCTGTGGTTAGGAACCGTTTAATTTAAATGTCAAAGTTTTTCTCACAAGCACTAATATTCAGTTTTGTTAGTTGAAAAGTAATAACGTCTGTAATAGCAGCTGGTGAAGCAGCTGCAATTTCCTAAGAGCTAAGTATCTAGCATAGTTTGTTCCTTGCTAAATTTCATCTTTTACTTCATGCGTACTTGTATGCGCTTTACTTCGGAGCTATCAAGCTACTACGGGATTGGTTATTCCGAACGCTAAGATAAACTTTGTGTGCTTAGCATTGCCAAGCACGCTTATGAATACCCTGTTTAAATGAAAGGTTTCCCTGTTTTCTCGAGAATTCTAGGTCGATTAAGTCCCATACTGAACGCGCCGGAACTGGTCAGTTACTTGGAACTGGGTTCGAGTTCGCGGCTTATGCGTGGCGTACGTTATTGCAGGCAATGTTCTATGTGCAGCGATATACGGTAAATTCGCCTTATGGGACAGAAAGGCAGCCAGGTGAAGGCTGGAGGGTCGCCAGGTGACGGCAAAAGAATGGTGCTTGGAGTTATGGTTTAGCACACAAAGCTACAAAGGCACTGTTTAAAGTAATCTGTACACCAACTTTCAGTATCGGTCAGGTTGCTGACCACCTAAAGTGTAAGGAACGAATTATGTCAAGGCATTGTTGCCATGGACATGTGGCTCTCTAGTCAGAGAGTCATGTGTTGTATTACTTCCACAGGAGGTGACGGGAGCATAGAGATCTAAAGACCAAACATTAGCGAAGCAGATGTAGTACGATGTCTTGAGAGTTCAAGAGCTTACTTTGAGCCATACATATGGCATGATAACTGCGCGGGAATAATATATAAAGGTATGAACTTGCACTTGTTATAACCAGCAATTTGCCTTTCAACAATCATATAGAAATCTGAGTTACATCCCTTCCCATATGTGCGGCGCCGGTCTTCGTGTCAGCTGACCGAGATGATGTAGGTCGGGGCGCGTGGATCGGCGTCACCACAAAATTTGGTGGAGAAAGGCTGCGATAAGGACCTAGGGATTGATAGAATAAAGAGAAAATATTTAATTATTGCTGTGTAACAGAGCAAGTTCAATACCCGTAACGCCATCTATCGAAATTTAAAGGAACTAAAGTTTATTCATAATTTCTAAACAAAGATAATATATTTAAATTGTATGGACATCAGACCCTTTACATTTGACATGGTCGAATTGCATTTGCAAAGGGAAATTGCCAAAATTCAAAATATTTAAACTCGTAGCTTCATCGAAAGAAATCTTAATTATAACGTCTACTATTATGCAAAAATACATATTTTAAGATAAACTTGATGGATGTAGTGCTGTGAGAGATACTTATTTTAGGTTAATAAACTTTGTAAACTAATTTATAAAATTCCAATCAGAATTGACGGATTTCGGAATTGGCGGAAATCGGAATTGGCCGATACCGGAAATGCGCCATTAGTAATTAATAGGAAAGGATTTTTTAAAATTATGCTGTACTATATTTTACTGGATGTAGTGATAAGTGAATAATTGACACGCAATTAATTCATGTATTATTTAAAAAATGATATTTATTTAATTAAGTACATATAAGGTGAAATACGGAAGTATTTTCTCAGTTCGTGAAAAATTCCTGTTGACATACAAGGACGCCATTATTTACGCCATTTTTTTACTGTGTCTTGTGGTGTGTGGAGCTCAAGTGCTAATTGAAAATTTATTTGGTAAGTTATATTCACTAATTGTGTCGGAAAGTATATTAAATCAACCGTAAATTGTTCGATGGATACCATATTGTGTGGATTTCGTGTAATTCAACTGATATACGGAGGAAATTGGAGTTTTAAAAGTGAACCGAAGGGACGTCGACATTCATGTGATTTCATGTCGGAAACTTGCGAGATGACTTTGTTTCAGTTTTATCGTGGGAAAACCGTTACAATCGTCAATAAATGACGAAATATGTGATGATGCTCGTTCAATTGAGTCTTTTAGCGTGAAGGAGTACCTATGATTTCGTCAATTTCAAATTTATTTAGTTAAGTAGGTATTGTGGTCTTGGATGGAAATAATGAGAAATCGTCTCGAGTACGAAAAGACGCCTATTCGTTTATGCTGATAATTGAGTAGTTTCTTCGGTGACCGAGAGATTCCCTATAATTGTAATTAATTGTTAGTAACACAGCTTATTTATGTATAGGAATCGAACTTAGGCGGTTCGTTTTACAAAACGACCCCGCAGGCAGAGGGGCCTTAGTAGCTGTTGCGGCGCCCGGAAAATAGTAAGCCGCGACGCTGCGCTGTGTCTGTGAGCCGTAGCGGACGGCCGAGTTTGCATTTTACGTTCAACTTATTAAAGTTGTATTAACAAGGTATGTTCTTTTACTGATAACTGTTAATTTGTGATCGTGTTATTAAAGATGCCTTAATTATTATTTTTTATATGCTTCATTTGTGAGCAACTAATAATCTCAATGGAAAGATAATTTATTTTGGAAAGTTAAAAGTTTAATTCATTTGGAAATTTATAATTTATTAATGCTAAAATATGCCAACTTTTATGAGTTGATCTAATATATTTTGAGAAATAAATTTAGTGGCAAATATCAAATTTATTTGACCATGTATTTATTAATGTTCAATTTTAATGTAAATATGTGGACAGGGTTCTAAGTAGGGTGTGTGCACTACAGACACGACTAATATTATTAAATTAGTTCTATTGAAATTGAACTAGGAGTTTGGTAGTGCCATTTGCAAAGTTAAATTATTATTATTATTATTATTTTTGTCAAATTTTGGTTGTAATATTTTATGTCAATGCGATTAAATTTATAAGGCATTAGCCTTCAGTATTTATGATGATGACTGGTCAGGCTAATTTTATTTAATGATTTTTTCTGACATATGTTACTTACGGATAGCGAAGGTATCATTTCTTTTGAAAATCCATTCACAGATTGGAACCTCTTATACAAAATGGATAATATATTACTCAATAGGCTATCTACTATAGCTAGCAATATTGATATGCTTGCTCAATCTGAAATATGTAGCAATATTCAAAACCTCGAAGAAGCAAAGATTCATGCTGCTAAATTGAAATCCATGTTAACTCGATTTGAGACTGAATTACTACAATACTTCAACCTGTGTAATGAACCTGATGCTGACGAAATATCAAATCTTACTACAATACAGCTCAAAGGAGAAGAAGTGTTAGCAGGAATGACTGCCAACATCAACATTAAATCTGACACTAGTGCTACCCGGACTGTGACTTCTGATAGAAGACTTAGCAAACTACCTGAGCTTAGTATACCTACCTTCAGTGGGAATCTACTAGAATGGCACCAATTTTGGGATCAATTTCATTCATGTATTGACCAGAGAAACCTGTCTGATGTCGACAAGTTGATGTACTTGAAGGCATCACTCAGAGGCGAGGCTAAGAAGACTATTGAGGGTTTGGATACTACCAACAAGAATTACGGAATCGCGATATCTACTTTAAAGGAGAGATATGGCAAAGATGATCTAATCATTGACGCTCATTATTCCACATTATATAAAATCAAAAGGGCAGAGAAAATTGAGGATTGTCGGAAGACATTAGACGAAATAGAGAGACATATTAGAGTTCTTCATTCGCTGGGAGAGGATATTAGTCATAATCATCTCAGATTTATGATAATGGAGAAATTTCCAGAGGACATTATATATGAGATTAAAATGAAAGTAAAGGCCGAATCAATTGAGGACTTAAGAAAACAGCTAGCAGTTATTATTACTGCACGAGAAGATGCCAGTAGAATCTTCTCTGAACAATCATTGAAAGAAAGTACTCAGTATACAGCGGAGACATTACATGTGAATAATGTATCAAATAATGGTAACAGACAATTCATGAATGCAAGACATAATAATCAGAAATTTAACAGGAGTAAACAAACATTTCAATGCCACAGCTCAGTGAATTCCAACTTCAACAAGGACAGTAGACCTCATAAAAGGAGATACGAACCAGAAAATGATAGAAGACATTTTGATAACAAAAGGAGCAAGTATAGCTGTTTCTTTTGCCAAGGACAACACTATAACGATAGATGTAAGCAAGTCAAAACCTTAGAAGAGAGAAAACAAAAGCTTAACAACCGATGCTTTAAATGTTTTCGCCTAAACCATTTTGCCAAGCAGTGCAAGGAAAGGAAATTAAAATGTCCACATTGCGGACAATTCGACTCGCACAATCAAGCCATATGCCCTGAATTATTCAAAAGGGAAGATCTATCTGCTTAGATTTATTAAAATTAACGTTACTCGGCAATTCTTGTGGACAGACAGCCAGATTGTCATTGACTGGTACAACTCACATAAGCTATTGACACCATTTGTTTCAAGACGATAGAGGGAGATTAAATAACAAAAACCTAAGGATGATAGACACTTCGCTTGTGGCCGCAGAGGGTCCTAACCTAAGGATGATAGACACTTCGCTTGTGGCCGCGGAGGGTCCTGCGGATATAGATCATTCGGTTACTGCATCTTCAGAGTTAGACATGAATCAGTTGAATGTTTCAGCATCATCGGATACTGGATTGGAAACGTCGCAGGAGCACGAACTAGTACAAGGTACCACGACCAAGAAAGACCTAATAACGGCTTGGAGACGAGAGTTTACGTGAAAGATATAATAATTCTCATAAGGATGGAAAGTGGGGAAAATCATCTCTCTCGTTAAGGGACCTGACGGACTATGCAGAGTAGCGAAGGTGAGAGTAGGTGATAAGGTGTTCACACGATCCATTGCTCATTTGTACCCTTTAGAAACAGACGTCACCGATCAGCCACATAACATTCTTCAAGACACGGAAACTTCAAACAGAATCGAAGCTCAAGATGAAGACAACGGAGAATCAATCAGTATTCCAGCTACTGTGATTAATGACAGGATTGAAGTAGACAAATTCAGATCTCAGTTAACACCCACTGAACACACTAGGGTAGAAACGATTCCTTACATGGATACGAATATGGATGTGACCGATAGACGTTTGGATATCACAGATAACATGGATACGAATATGGATGTGACCGATAAACATTTGGATATGACAGATGACATGGATATAAGTTATGATTGTGCCTTGAGTAATGACCTGGACATGAGCGACGGAGAGCAGTCGACGGAGGTGGAACAGGATAAGAAACGCCGAGCTGCAGTTCGAGCCCTGGAGAAGATCAGGGAGTGGACTCGCGACTTGATGACGTCACTCTAACTAGCTTCCTCGTCGGGAGTGTCGTGAGCTCCGACTCACGAAAGAGGTAAACGCTTTATCTATGGTTATCTTGTCTATGAATATTGTCTGTGGTTAGGAACCGTTTAATTTAAATGTCAAAGTTTTTCTCACAAGCACTAATATTCAGTTTTGTTAGTTGAAAAGTAATAACGTCTGTAATAGCAGCTGGTGAAGCAGCTGCAATTTCCTAAGAGCTAAGTATCTAGCATAGTTTGTTCCTTGCTAAATTTCATCTTTTACTTCATGCGTACTTGTATGCGCTTTACTTCGGAGCTATCAAGCTACTACGGGATTGGTTATTCCGAACGCTAAGATAAACTTTGTGTGCTTAGCATTGCCAAGCACGCTTATGAATACCCTGTTTAAATGAAAGGTTTCCCTGTTTTCTCGAGAATTCTAGGTCGATTAAGTCCCATACTGAACGCGCCGGAACTGGTCAGTTACTTGGAACTGGGTTCGAGTTCGCGGCTTATGCGTGGCGTACGTTATTGCAGGCAATGTTCTATGTGCAGCGATATACGGTAAATTCGCCTTATGGGACAGAAAGGCAGCCAGGTGAAGGCTGGAGGGTCGCCAGGTGACGGCAAAAGAATGGTGCTTGGAGTTATGGTTTAGCACACAAAGCTACAAAGGCACTGTTTAAAGTAATCTGTACACCAACTTTCAGTATCGGTCAGGTTGCTGACCACCTAAAGTGTAAGGAACGAATTATGTCAAGGCATTGTTGCCATGGACATGTGGCTCTCTAGTCAGAGAGTCATGTGTTGTATTACTTCCACAGGAGGTGACGGGAGCTTAGAGATCTAAAGACCAAACATTAGCGAAGCAGATGTAGTACGATGTCTTGAGAGTTCAAGAGCTTACTTTGAGCCATACATATGGCATGATAACTGCGCGGGAATAATATATAAAGGTATGAACTTGCACTTGTTATAACCAGCAATTTGCCTTTCAAACAATCATATAGAAATCTGAGTTACATCCCTTCCCATATGTGCGGCGCCGGTCTTCGTGTCAGCTGACCGAGATGATGTAGGTCGGGGCGCGTGGATCGGCGTCACCACAAAATTTGGTGGAGAAAGGCTGCGATAAGGACCTAGGGATTGATAGAATAAAGAGAAAAATATTTAATTATTGCTGTGTAACAGAGCAAGTTCAATACCCGTAACGCCATCTATCGAAATTTAAAGGAACTAAAGTTTATTCATAATTTCTAAACAAAGATAATATATTTAAATTGTATGGACATCAGACCCTTTACATTTGACATGGTCGAATTGCATTTGCAAAGGGAAATTGCCAAATTCAAAATATTTTAAACTCTTAGCTTCATCGAAAGAAATCTTAATTATAACGTCTACTATTATGCAAAAATACATATTTTAAGATAAACTTGATGGATGTAGTGCTGTGAGAAATACTTATTTTAGGTTAATAAAGTTTGTAAACTAATTTATAAAATTCCAATCAGAATTGACGGATTTCGGAATTGGCGGAAATCGGAATTGGCCGATACCGGAAATGCGCCATTAGTAATTAATAGGAAAGGATTTTTTTAAAATTATGCTGTACTATATTTTACTGGATGTAGTGATAAGTGAATAATTGACACGCAATTAATTCATGTATTATTTAAAAATGATATTTATTTAATTAAGTACATATAAGGTGAAATACGGAAGTATTTTCTCAGTTCGTGAAAATTCCTGTTGACATGCAAGGACGCCATTATTTACGCCATTTTTTTACTGTGTCTTGTGGTGTGTGGAGCTCAAGTGCTAATTGAAAATTTATTTGGTAAGTTATATTCACTAATTGTGTCGGAAAGTATATTAAATCAACCGTAAATTGTTCGATGGATACCATATTGTGTGGATTTCGTGTAATTCAACTGATATACGGAGGAAATTGGAGTTTTAAAAGTGAACCGAAGGGACGTCGACATTCATGTGTTTTTTCATGTCGGAAAATTTGCGAGATGACTTTGTTTCAGTTTTATCGTGGGAAAACCGTTACAATCGTCAATAAATGACGAAATATTTGATGCTCGTTCAATTGAGTCTTTTAGCGTGAAGGAGTACCTATGATTTCGTCAATTTCAAATTTATTTAGTAAGTAGGTATTGTGGTCTTGGATGGAATAATGAGAAATCGTCTCGAGTACGAAAGACGCCTATTCGTTTTATGCTGATAATTGAGTAGTTTCTTCGGTGACCGAGAGATTCCCTATAATTGTAATTAATTGTTAGTAACACAGCTTATTTATGTATAGGAATCGAACTTAGGCGGTTCGTTTTACAAAACGACCCCGCAGGCAGAGGGCCTTAGTAGCTGTTGCGGCGCCCGGAAAATAGTAAGCCGCGACGCTGCGCTGTGTCTGTGAGCCGTAGCGGACGGCCGAGTTTGCATTTTACGTTCAAACTTATTAAAGTTGTATTAACAAGGTATGTTCTTTTCACTGATAACTGTTAATTTGTGATCGTGTTATTAAAGATGCCTTAATTATTATTTTTATATGCTTCATTTGTGAACAACCAA
>NC_133494.1:5615839-5666652 GCF_025370935.1 Choristoneura fumiferana
TCCTGGCATTATGGCATTTTCGGAATTATTGTACCATGAAATATTGAGTGTGGATAGCAAAATAAATTATTGATACTGATATATAAATCAGCTTAATTCTAAACAAAATCCTAACCCCAATTTGAAGGTGGGCAATTAGGTACAAGTGGTATAAAGCTTAGTTTGAGCCCAGCATTACATTGAAAGGCTATGGGTAAGAGCTATTGAGATGTGGTTGATTGACCACATGTATTTATTTATGCTGTGATTGTTGATCTGAACTTGTAGTTTTACTTATTATGAGAAAGACAAAATGCACTTGTTTAATTTCGCACAACTATCTGCAGTAAGTAACGTTATAAATACAACAATTATCTGCCACTTTTAATGATATCCCTGAACAGATTTAAAGGAAATTATGTAGACATGGAGATAGTTTGAGACTGTGAAGGACATGGTATATATAGCTTTAAGGTGCGGCCACGCCGCTGCTTAAAAAACGATGACGGCACGGAATCGCAGTGACGCACCGTATGCCCACAATTTGTATCACATGCTCTCCACACCGCTGCTTAAAATACGGAATCGCAGTGACGTGCCGTAAACGCCAGGAAAACTCATGACGTTTACGGCACGTCATTGAGATTCCGCACCGTATGCCTTTCCGGTGTGGAAAGCGAGCAAAAAAAAAACGGTGCGCATATGATGCGTCACTGCGATTCCGTACCGTCACCGTTTTTTAAGCAGCGCCGCTCCTTTATTCTGAAAAATTGCAGTTCCCTCAGGTTAGTGATAAAAGGATTCTTTGCAGATGGCAACCAACAGCTAGTAAAATATAAGGTATCACTATTGGTAAATTATGTCATTCAAGTATTTCTATGATAGCACAGTAGCAGTCAAACCAGTAATTTTTTTATATTTCTGGTAATCATCTTGGGTACATTTATTAATTTGTGGAATTTACATCAACATTACCCATCATTATTTTGATAGTTATAAGTCACAAACTGCCATAGTACAGCCGTTCTTGAGTTATAAATGGTGTAACTAACACGACTTTCTTTTATATATATAGATTAATGAATCCTACATTATAATTTTGAAACAAAATTAGTATTAAACTAGTAGGTATCAATAGTTCATTGAGATGAGGCCCCAAGAGTTTTAAGGCCAATCTGAACATGGATAACAATTTTTTTAACTATAATTCAAGGTATGAAAATAGTCTACATTTCTGGTTTACATATTTACAACTTGCTGCATTATAATTAATTCCAACATATTAATAATCAATTTGGCATAAAAACATTCATCTCAACATGAAGGATTACAATATAATGGAGTCTATGATTGCTTTAAAATAACAATAAATACAATAATTTAAATGCAAAAAGTGTAGATAACAAAAGGCAAATAATTGAGCAAAATGAAATTCAAACTAGAAATTACCTGATACTATGTACAAACTTGTCCTAATTAAACTAAAATGGCAATATGTGACTAAAACGCACACTTGTCACAAATTCTCACTTATGTATAAAGGCACAAGCAATCAAAACTATGGAACATCTCTGTTTTATACTATGCGGCTAATGTTGGAACTGATCAGTCAATATATGCCCACAATTTAACAGTTAAATGATAATAAACCTCCATTACTATGCCTTCAAACAATCTTGCATTGTTGCATAAAGCGCTTGCATACAAATAGTTGCAAAAAGATACACACATGTGTCTTGGGAGAAAATTGACACACAGCGTGTCACTGACATAATTTTTTCAACCCTATCTACTGATATACCATTTAACAGGAGTAAAGCATTGGCAAAGTTGGAGCTGCTTGGTGCTGGGAACCATATCATCTTTGTGACCACATACACAACTAAGGGCAGGAAAAAGTAAGTCTCATCAAATGTTAACAGTGAAAAACTATACAGTAGTTGAACCACCAGGGAGACCAGCACTATGTCATACTTGTACAGAACAAGCTTATTCCATAAAGTGACTTCTTGAATGGGTGCAGTTTCTGGGGCAGGCGACATAAGAGCTGCCAAATCAGTAGCTACTCCGGTCAGACCATCACCAGTCGCATCCAAGCCGAAATGTTGACTGAACGATGACGGCTCCACCAACGGTGTCTCGGCCATGAAGACTCCATTATTCAGCGAACTGCTAGTGCTAAGAGTATTACTACCTCTAAAAGAAACGTCACTATCAGAAATTAAAGGAGCTTCGTAAATTTCCTCGGGAAGCAAGGTTCGAATAGGCGATCCTGAAACAAAACAATGGCTAGCATTAGGTACTTTTTCAAACAGAGCTTAATGATGCACTAGTGGCCTTTTATTACCAAACAGTACCTTTAGCGAACTCTCCCTCACATTTTCCGGCTATACGTTGAAGCCTGTTCTGAGAATTTTCCAATATTTTCCTTTTACGAGCCTCCCTGCGGGCTGCTGCTGCATCAGCCATATTCGCGTTTTGACAGTAATTGACAGTTTGCAAATTCGTTGCCATTGTTAATGCTAATATGTCAAATAATTTGATCATTTATGCTTACATGATGAAATAAATATAAAATGGTTTAAATAATAAACATATGATTTGTGAGAGTTTCAAGTAACTGGTAAAATTGCTTTATTTTGATATAAAGGCTATAAAACAGAGAAACATTTTTTTGTAGTAGTGATAACGGTATGGCAACACACAATATGTGTCACTTCCGGTCATTCCATTCATTTATTTGAATACAAGCCTTTTTACTCATTATATTCATAATGTTTTTAATAATAAACATTTTATTATTATTTTTGAGTAATATGGAATAGAAATTAATTCCTTCAGTAGTTTCGTAGCGCTTTAAAAATAAACTTTATATAACTGACTCCGGAAGTTTGTGTGCTGTCTTCTGAACAGAACAACGCCAAGGATTGTTGTTTGGCGCCTTTGCGAGGCCGGTATTTTCTGAAAAATTGCATTAGATCGTAGCCCCAAGTCAAAAGTTGTTATAGATATTCAGTTTCAATATGGGAGACAAAGGCGATGGAGGTAATTGTTTTATTAGGGATTTCGTGTTCTTCAGATCGTTTTGGCTGACAGCTTTCTTTCAATTTGTTGGTTATCGAAAGTGCTTTATGTGAGTGTAATCGGTGTTCATTCGTAGAAACCTTCGACGATGCGGTCGAGGAGCGGGTCATCAACGAGGAGTATAAGATATGGAAGAAGAATACCCCGTTTTTGTACGATTTGGTGATGACACACGCGCTGGAGTGGCCATCACTGACCGCGCAGTGGTTGCCCGACGTGACCCGACCGGACGGCAAAGACTACTCCGTTCACAGGTCTGTCAACTACTCTAACACTGGAACTGCGTGGTAGTGGTCCTCACTGACATTCAAGCATTACTTCCTTTGTTCACACTTTCCACCCTAAACATGAAGATGGCAAGTCTCATGTAATTACATTCATACTCTAATATATTCTTTCTGGAGTCACTACCAACGTACGCCCATACTTTGCTGGCAAATTTTATAAAATTTTGTTTGAGAATGATTTCTTTTTTCAGACTTATTCTAGGCACACACACATCTGACGAACAAAACCACCTCCTCATAGCCAGTGTTCAACTCCCTAATGAAGATGCACAATTTGATGCCAGTCACTATGATAATGATAAAGGAGGTAAGTTGTTGGCAATATAATATAACTTAACGCATTCACTGCCACTGATGCATATGGGCCAATCAACTTTTTTGCCAACACTAATCTGTCTGTGACATTTTTCAAACAATTGTAGGTTTTTGTTAGTTAACATGTTTTTTCGGTAATTTCATAAATGGTGTACATGAAAATATGCCATCCTATGTAAGTTCAACCTATTAAACCATGAAATATGTTGTTGGAAGTATGATTTTTTGGTAACACAGGAGACGCCCAAAGTGTCGGTAAAATAGTTGATTGGCCCATACATGCGTTTCTGGATCTTCGCCCAGTGCCGCTGTCGTAATTATTCATACATTTTGAATGCGCATGTGCATTGGTGGTACCTGTGGAAGTCACAACAGTAAATGCATTAATAACCTAATTTATTTTTTCATTTGTATAATTCAGACAGCTTGCAGGTTGCATCCATAGTGCAAAGCCTCAGACACTCAGAACCCAACTAATCTGTTACTCTAACTCTGCTTCCCTTTGGCAAGGCTTAGAAAAAGCCAGTAACACTGGCACCAGTTTCCAGACAAGCCAGTGCTGGCCTGGCCGGGGTTGTTTGGATGTGGGCCACTGGATTCATTTTATTTATTCTTGGATTATGGCTTAAAAGGACATTATTAAGTAAAAAGTTTTTAATAGGAAATGTAGTAATATAGGTACTATCTACACCACATAAATTTTACACACATTTTCTTTCAGAATTTGGTGGATTTGGTTCTGTATCGGGCAAAATTGACATAGAAATAAAGATCAACCATGAAGGGGAGGTGAACCGGGCACGATACATGCCTCAAAACCCATGTGTGATTGCCACAAAGACTCCATCTTCTGATGTCCTTGTGTTCGACTACACCAAGCACCCCTCCAAACCAGAGCCTTCTGGAGAATGCCACCCGGACCTTAGGTATTTTTTTGTTTTATAAGGCTTACATTTTATATAAAACAAATTTGTAGAAAATTAAAATAAGCTTATTTTTGCAACTTAAAACTTAATTTTTTATTTTTTGTTGAGGTCCATATTTTCCTAATTTGAAGTCTATATTGCAGATTTTTGCATGTTTTATTTGTTTAATAATAGGATAAATATTTGATTCATTTTAAAAAGTTTTTGAAACTTATAAGAAGAGCATAAAGAAACTTAGTAATTGTTACTATGTTTTCAGATTGCGAGGTCATCAAAAAGAAGGCTATGGCTTATCATGGAACCCTAATCTCAATGGATATCTTCTGTCTGCAAGGTATGGTATTGTGGTATTAATTTCTGATGGATTCTTCAGTGACCAGGGTCCAATTAAATTACATAACAAAGCACAAGCTTAGTATTCATCATCATCTCAGCCGTAGGATGTCTGCTGTTGGACATAGGCCTCCCCCATAGACCTCTAGGTGCTTCGGTTGGCAGCGGCTTGCATCCACCTTGAACCCACAGCTTTAACCAGGTCAGTTCATCCATCTCGTTGGTGGACGTCCTCCGCTGCGCTTGCCGATCCGCGGTCTCCACACGAGAACTTTACAGCTCCAACGGCCATCTGTTCTCCGTGCTATATAGCCTGCCCATTGCCACTTCAACAAGCTAATTCGCTTGGCTATGTCGGTGACCCTTGTTCTTCTACTTATCTTCTCATTTCTGCTTAGTATTAGGGAATTACAATACAGAATCGCTAATACTATTTACTTGTACTTTGTTATGCAATCAAGCTCTATTGGTAATTTTCAAAGTGTACCTTTTCTTTCTAATTTGTATTTAATTTATTCATACAAATTTTATGAGTCAGTTTTGTTTGTGACATCCATACAGAGTATGAAAAAAACGTCACAAATGTGAAGTTTTGTTTGGGACATTTTTGAAACTATCGGAATCGATTGTGCTTTTGCTTCTGAGTAGGAAAAAACCATATTTTTTCGAAAATTGAAATAAAAATTAAAAGGTACACTTTTTAGTGAAAATGCCCATAAATTAGACTCGCAAACCGACTGGAACCATTCCGCAGCGACGACCACACCATCTGCCTGTGGGATATCAACGCGACGCCCAAAGAGGGCCGCGTGATCGAGGCAAAGTCGGTGTTCACGGGACACACGGCCGTCGTCGAAGACGTGGCGTGGCATCTCCTCCACGAGTCGCTCTTTGGCTCCGTGGCCGACGACCAGAAACTCATGATATGGGACACCAGGTTATTGTAATGAATGTTGTAACATTACATTTTTCAATGGTGCAGTAGATTTGTAAACAATATCATTACTGTTTTGAATATAGCTTGGATCAGAAATCAATGAGTAAGTTCATTCAGTAAAATTATCGGTTGAGTACATGCTTTTTAAAAATTAGTGCCAGTCAGTATATGTCAAGAAGATTCCATTTGAAGATCATTCCTATTATTTTATCATTAGCGCAGAAGCTTCATTTATCAATTTCAAATAAACACCAAATTTACTGCATCATAAATTCCATTTGTTTTTAGTAAAATCATCTGACATTTCTTGCTGTATAAATAATTGCCAATTGCCAAAAATTGAACAAAAGCTTTTTGTAACTTTTATTGCCTAAAATCAGCAACTTCAGTTCATTGTAAAATATCACTAGTCCATAAGTATGAAGTCACAACTAATAGCAAAAACTCATTTTAATCTTGTGTATCATAATCATACATTTTACTAACAAACCCGTTGCTAACTTACTAGTGTTAGTACTCAGTATAAGTATCTGAGCAGTGCATTCTGTGTTCAGGTGTAACAACACGTCCAAGCCATCCCATACTGTGGACGCTCACACGGCGGAAGTCAACTGTCTCAGCTTCAATCCTTACTCCGAGTTCATCTTGGCCACCGGCAGTGCGGATAAGACTGTGAGTTTACTGTTAGATTTTATTTAACAGGAGAGAAAACCAAGTTAACTTGTAGGGAGCATTCTTGTTGGGTAACATGGACTTTTTATTGTGTGTCATACCCTCACTTTTCTCATCCAACCCTATGGTGTGGGATATCGTTGGATAGGTCTTTAATTCATTCATTCATTGCGGGGTTAAGATGATTTTTTGATTCAGTGATCTGTTTGCGAAATATTCAACTAAAGTGCAAATTTTCATTAAAGTCGAGTAAAGGCTAGTGTTTTAATTAGAGATGGGCCGAACATGGGTTACACCGAATACGAATATTCGGCCGAATGTTCTGTAAAACTTTTACCGAACTGAATATTCGGCATAATTGATTCCTAAGTAGAAACTAGAAATATGATCCATTTTTTGTTCATCCATGATCCATGTTTTGATTGAATCATGATAAAGACCTGATTGATTATATTTGTTTATTATTTTATTATAATAATGTTCACTGTAGCTTAATGTGTAAACAAACAGCTACATACTACATATATTTTGTTTGTAATCTTTTTTATGTGCTGTTATTTGAAATAAAGCTACCGTGCCAACACAAACATAAAGCCTCACTGTACCTCATAAAAATAACACATTTAAGACTCAACATACATGGGCCGCATCAGCCGCATGGCTCAATACAGCAAAAGTTCGAGTATCACATTGCCGATCATTCGGTGATTTGGCCGAATATTCGGTAAACTTGCCGAATATGCCGAATACCGAGTATAAAACAAATGTTCGGCCCATCCCTAGTTTTAATGACATTGTGTGTAGGTGGCGCTGTGGGACCTGCGCAACCTGAAGCTGAAGTTGCACTCGTTCGAGTCGCACAAGGACGAGATCTTCCAGGTGCAGTGGTCGCCGCATAACGAGACTATCCTCGCCAGCAGTGGCACCGACCGCAGGTACTTGACTTCATCATTCTTAAGCTGTGTAATTGTATCGACTTCGCGCGGCAAATCATCGAAAACTGGGTCGCGCGCGCGGTAGCCGTGCACTATGAATACCGTGCCGCCGCGCGCGGCAGCTCCAACAAAATAGGTTTGCCTCGGTCGAACAATGCTGACGCGACAGCTGCGCTAAGTCGATACGCAGGTGTGACAACTTTACTCGCTGCCAATTTGTAATGTTTTTGGAACTTTATCGTATTTTTTACGTATTTAACTTCTTTTCACGTGTATTACGTTCATAGAAATTACATCGTAATGGTTTATACATTTTGACGCTACTTCGTTTATTTATTTATTATTCATTATAATATCATTCATGCAGATGTTTCGGATCGATAAAATAATTCCTAAACTTGTTTATTGCCACCAGGCTTCACGTGTGGGACCTGTCAAAGATCGGCGAGGAGCAGTCGGCGGACGACGCGGAGGATGGCCCTCCGGAGCTGCTGTTCATCCACGGCGGCCACACCGCCAAGATATCAGACTTCTCCTGGAACCCCAACGAGCCCTGGGTTATTTGTTCCGTGTCCGAAGACAACATCATGCAGGTATGACGTCTGTGACGCTAAATTTGGTTATGCTATTCTTATTTTCTACACGTTGAAGCAAAATTGGTTGTGCCGGTTTTGTTTAAAGCTAATTTATCCGATTCGACTGGTTGTCCATCGTACGACTATATTTGATTATTTGTAATGTAAGTTCAAAATATTACCGTGGACGCTTTAGAGTGGACCCGCCTCATAGAAATCGGCTAATAATACAAGAAGATAGGCAGCTGCGTCTTGACTTACGTCCTATACTGCGCTCGCCAACCCGCTTGCCTAGCGCGGCGAGTATTGCCAACCTCCAGCAGTGGAAGTCCCATAGTTGATTTGATATGCTGATGATCATGAAGTTTAATCAAATTAATTAACCCATCTTGACTTTCAGGTGTGGCAGATGGCTGAGAACATCTACAACGACGAAGAGCCCGAGACGCCTGCGTCAGAACTGGAGTCTGGCGTCAACGTCAACCACGGCTAGATACGTCATACCACATCGCCCGCGCGCCGGTGCGGAAACACGGAAACCTTGTGCAACCATGTTCGTATTTTCAGTTATCATAACCTTTTCAATGTCAACTTTACAATCTTTACTACCGTGGACATATTTTTCGAATAAACCAGCGTGTTTTGAAGTGATATAGTGATTTACTGTCATTTGGTGCAAATGGAAAATGGACAACTTGAAATTATGCGTCAAAGCAGAAAAATGACAATTTGAAATGCATCAACAAGGAAAATTTACCATCGTGAATATCGTCGAAAATGGAATCTTGTCCAATAGTAAAATTGACAAATTTGATGTATGCCGAAAAGAAAAAACGACAACTTGTATTTACGTCATCATCATCGTGTCAGCCAATTCACTGCATGCATTTATGTATTATGATGAATTTTAAATATTTTCCAGCCGAAATCATTTGTTTTGGGCCTATGTATTAAGTTATGACTTCATTTAGATAACATTGACTTATTGCTTATTTAATTTTGTTCCTAATTTATAATGAACAATATTCCAAATGGTCAAATTTTCCATTAGCACCAAATGACAGTAAATCGATATAGTGCATAATGTATTTCCTCCGGGAATCGAGTCAATACGACGGCACCTGAAGTGTCAATAAATTACTGTATAAATGAGTGACATTTTAATTTCTATTAATTTGGTACTTTATCATTATAGTGTCAAAAGTCAAAACGGCTGTATGATGGGTACTGAAGCTAATTGAGAGCACGATAAATACGAAATTTTCCGAAAATCATTATGTACTATGTACATCTGTACGAGTATTTCATCCGAGAGTTCATTAAAATAGAATGTTAGTCGAGCCTAATATTCTAATGCAATATAATTATTCAACTCGGCATAACATAAAAGAGGCAAAAAAACTGGTGTTCTGATGAAGTGAGCATGTTTACCTGGTGAGTTAATTTGTAACAAATGAATGCACATATGTGCAATTGTTATGTTCATAACATCGTCATTTTAAAGTGATAAAAATCATGAAGATAAATTTTCATTGTACAGTCGTCATCAGATATTTCGAAGCTGCCAAGGTAATCAAACATATCGAAACATGAACTCTTAACACCTTAATAATAGAGTGCATATGACGATATTTTTGACCACCTTGGCCGCTCCGAAATATTTGATGGCGACTGTACACTCAGATACATTGGCCGTTTACATTGAAAAGGTTAATCGTAATTATCGTAAACAACAGTGAAACGGTGCTCTAAGATTACACCTCAGCGTGTCGCGGTGTAATCATACACAGAATAGGCTACTGTTTGGAATATGCACCTAATTCACTGATTCACTGTCAATGAGATGAATAAAACCAAAATGTGGCACCCCGTAATCCTGCCTGTAAAACAGGTTCCTTCGCGTAATAGTTGTATCTTTTTTAATGAATGTTGGAATAAAATAATGTTTATAAATGCACATGAATTTGACAAAAATAAATGTTGGTTGTAATTATTGTAAAATGAAGCTGTCATGGAAATGTAGCAAAAGAAAATGGAAATATTTTTTGCCTGCTTAATTGGATTCATAAACTTTTATTTTTTTACTTTCTGTAGTATTTCAACTCTTATTCCATAACACAGTATTGACACGAGTAAGACGCCCGCAGAGTAAAAAGCTATCTTAGATTGTCCAATACCAGAACCGCCGTTTACTGGTTTTTACTCGTCGCTAGATAAACTGATTTACATCAGCTTGGGCCAGCAAATAACCGCAAACAGCTTTGCATCTATAAGTTACTTACTCGTGTTCGGTATCCGACCCTAAAAACCTGTAGAAAATATAATCAAATTTAGTCTAGCTAGTTAATATTAAAGTATTGATGATTGTCAGGTTGTGTTATCATGTCAGAAACATTAATACTTGGCCCCTCAAGCGTATCCTATTATTACTATAAGAAACCTGTTCACCTTTGTCATCATAAAGCAGTCTAACTGCATTTTTGATTATTTATTTTACTGAAGAAATGCTGCAGTTTTATTCTTGTATCGAGTTTGGACCCTTCAGTAACTGAAATATGCAAAGTACACAAACAATTTTTTTTTCTTAGTGCATAAAGACTACAAAGCCTTACATTGTGAGTACATCTTTGCAACACAAAGGGAGTCAAATTTTCGTGAATCTCGTTCTGATCAAATTACGTTCTTTTTCTTTTTTGCTATTTTTTTACTTTCATATCGTTAGTTCAATGCACAATTGCAAATACTTTGATGGCAGAAAGTTTTACTTTTAATTTTATGGCTACTACAGCGCAGTGTTTCAAGCCATCAATAATAATAAAATATTTTGTATGAATTCGTTGATCGAATCCACTGTTCACAAGTTTTCTGTAGCCCCACAGTGGTGTTTTATTTATTCGTTTATCCATAGATTCTGGTTCCAGAATTGTTTTCTGCATATTTCTTAGGTGACGCGACTGAATGAGGGTTATTTTGTAATTTTAATGCAGTAATGGATAATAATTTTAAGTCCCGCTATTATTACGAATAAAATAAGTAATACGTATATTTGAATTGTTTTTTTTTTTTTTTTTTTACCGTTCCTGCGTGTACATACATACTAGCGCCAAATTATCTCATTAACCCCCGACGCAAAAAGAGGGGTGTTATAAGTTTGATCGCTGTCTGTCTGTGGCACCGTAGCTCGTCAAACTGGTGGACCGATTTGAATGCGATTTTTTTATTTGAAAGCAGGTTTTCTAGCAATGGTTCTTAGACATGTTTTATCAAAATCGGTTCAGCCGTTTTTGAGATATTGAACTTTGAAGTGACAATGTCGGGGTTTTCCAACTTTTTTTTTGGTTAGGTTATATTTCAAAAATTCCTTTTTCTCAGGGTCCCTACTGAATTCCAATCGCAGCTAGCGTGTCGTGTAGCTTTGCGGACTGCAATGGAATATGCAGTCGCCAAATGCGGTTGGTTACGTTAACTACGCCTATAAAGGTCCTAACTAAAGAATATAATTATAGAGGGATGGTTATAACAGAAAAAATGCAATAACTGCAATAACTTTGTTATTCGGATATTTACAAGTCATTTTTCATAAACACATTTCCTTTTGAAATGAAGGTTTGTCTTACCTAATTGTTATCTACATATTCAGTTTACAAACTAAATAATAAAAAGAAAACAGAGAAGTCTCTTCTTGTAAGTGTAAAAGCAAAACAATCTTATAACTAACAATTAGGGTTTCTGCGCCAGGCTAGTAGGCCCCCCCAAAAATCAAATTTTTCATAAACCGAACAGTCTCCTCATGTGTGTAATGTATTGCTAAAACGGCAAGAGTGAAAGCCATAAAAAAACACCATTTAGTGATATTTCGCCTGTCAAGAAACCCGTATTGAGAACGCAAATGTTTAAATTTCAATCTTATCAGAGAACAGCTTGGGTAGTTCCTGCCAGCACTCGTAGTATTTCGCGTCTAGTTTCTGGCACGTCTCTGCGCCCCACTTAGTGATAGCCATGCTGAGAGATGATTCGAACATGAACGCCTGCCGAAAAATAAGAAATATTATTTGTGTAGAAAAAAAATCTTGATTTTTCTGTATACTTAACTCAAAAGCCTCACATTTTTGAGTTACGACAGTTTTTGATTTCATGTACGATCTGGTAGCGATTGTACGAGCAAAAATTGAACGAAGACGGATTTGGCGTGAGCGTGCCGAGTTATGATCAGCGAGCGAGTAAGATGGCGTGAACAGTCCTTACCTGAGTGCCAAGAGCGATCTTCTGCGGCTTCAGCTCAGCCTTTGACGCCGCATTGAAGCACTGCGCGTCCGGGCCGTGCGGTGTCATCATGGAGTGGAGCGACGCGCCGCCTGGACGGAACCCGCCCTCCTTCGCCTCGTACGCACCCAGGATCAGACCCATGAACTCGCTCATGCAGTTCCCTGACAAAATCATCCACGAAGTGCATAATTTCTTATGGTAGAGCACACAAAGTAAAGCAATTAAAACAGGTAAGTAGTCAAAAAAGTATGGAAATTTCCATAATTATTAAAATTAAATAACACATGTATAGTAGTCGAGGTATGCCCGATATGTTTAGAATCAATTCGAGATTCTTTGTCAAGGTCAGTTAAAAATGGAACTCCTCGTGGTTGATTTCCCGTTCAAACTGACTTTGATAAAGAACCCCAGATTTAAATTAGTGAAAGTAGATTATCATCTCATGGTCACTGACTGTGGTAGTAGGGCGGTCGGAAGGTGTCTTCCTGCACGGACCAGCGTGGCGGAAAGATCACGAAGTCCGCGATGGCCACGCCGGGCTTCGTTGATGGACACGTCAACACCGTGAAGATTGACGGGTCCTGAATAGAATATTATTTGAAGTTCGCTAGAATGAATGTGAGGATGTGAGGTTTTATTTAATTTTAGAATACTATTTTGATTAAAGTGCAATTTTCACTGTCATTGGACACACTCTTGAAAAAGGTCTTCAGAAAAGATCGAAACTAGTCGGGACTGTTCCTGATTTACAATCGTGAGTTGAACCGTTTGTAATTTTTAGTCGTATCATGTCTCACGAGAGACATAATATTAATGTGCAACTTACACAATGATCGAAGGAGACAGAATTGATAACCATGAAGTTGGCGAGATTGTATTTGTAGGGCACGTAGTTGCCGTGCCACGCCACCACGTCGAACGGAGAGTGGCGCTGTTGCGCCGCGAACAGCGCGCCTTGGTACTTGCTCACTATCGTGAAGTCTGCATAGGACACACCAACAAATTATAGTACTTTGTACAACCGTTGTAGGACGCTGTGGTTAACGCAATATTAAGTTAATAGGATAAATACTAATGTTATCTTCGTCGTGATATTTAGCGACTGGCGTGAGGAAGTCTCGTGGGTTGGCGAGTCCGTTCGCACCAATAGGTCCCAGGTCGGGCAGCTTGAAATGCCCGTCAAACACCTCCAGAATGTACCCCCTGTGGACATAAACAAACCATTATACGATTACGACGACGACATTATACGATACGATTGGTTGTTAATATTCTCTAGGAGCCTCTTAAGTTGTACAGTCGAGTTCATAAACTTGTGAGCAAAAATTTTATCAAAAATATCAGAACACGCTTCTACGCTGTTAACAATAGAGTCGTGTCTGTGGTAGTGTTCAGATATTTTTGATCAAACTTTTGCTTACAAGTTTATAAACTCGACTGTAGATTTGAGGGAGGAGGGAAAGGGGATTGTTCATGGGCGATTTTCTGATTGGCATACTAAAAAGTGTAACCAAAGAGGAAGGAACGTGCCCAAGAAAATAATCCAAAAATTGGCGTGACGTTTACTTATGGCTGGTCTCCAACTCCAAAGTAAGTACCTAAATACGAGACGTAGTTTAGTTCCATGGCTATACAAGATAAATTACCTAGAAGGTCCATCGACAGCCACTGCGAATCTCATGCCGAGTTGGATAACGGCGATCTCGTTCGGAGCCACCTCCATTACACCGAACTCTGTGGTGATCGTCAGGGTGCCTTGTTGAGGGACTGGAAGGAACATTACGAGGTTGTAAGTAAATCCTACAAAATAAAGCGCGTCGGAAATTTGTAAAGTTACTTAAGTTATTTATACCATGTGATGCAGTATTAATAACTTAAGTGTTTCTTTTAAAGCGCCTTTTGGCTTAGGAGGGCAGATAAGTGAAACCAAACCACTAAGGCTACTACGGTTCCTAAGGCTCGTATAGTAGGAATTATTTGAGGTGTTCCGATCTCGTTAACAGCCAACCTTTCGAATAAAGCCATTGTATTCTATTATGTCCTCAAGGCTAACCGCATAGTGCGTATTGCAGCCTTAGGATATAACGCGTTAAAAACGAAGAGATTTCGTAGAGACAAATTCATACCGATGAGGAAGTCTCCATCGCTGCTGTAGAAGGCGCTGTTGTCCATCGATTTGTTGCAGAGATAGACGTGGATGGCGAGTCCGTGGCGGGCGCGGGCGTCGCCAGCGCCGCAGACCGTATGCAGGCCGCCTACGAAGTCTACTGGGCTCGCAGGCAGGTCGAAAGGCAGCCAGCGAGACTGGGAAAAGATACACGATGCTTTTTAAATTGATTAGCAATATTTCAGCAAATAGAAAAAAAAAGAAGGAACGAAAGATTTATTTTGGTTCCATTAGTACCTACCACCATCTTACAGTAATAAATTCCTACCTATTCTACTTACCTATTCTGGAAATTTTTGATGCAAAATGTACATAACTACATCTTGAATGAATTTGTATCTATGAACGTCTTTGATAGTTTCAAAGGCGTTATGAAAGACGTACATATGTGGGGTTTTCGGGTTCAAAAGAAGATACTAGTACCCGTAAATATTCCAATTCGGTGGAATCGAGTTATTACGGCGCCACGTCACTAGTATGTCGCATGTTATGGTTACAAGTTACGGCTGAAATTGACAACGGCTGAGCCTCTGCATCATTTGCTGACAGTCCACTCTCTTAACCCTCGTAAAACATATCTATCAAGTAATGTCATGCAACCACTTTTTTTGGAATCTTAATTATTTTGTTAAATGAAGATAAAGTACAAGGTAGGTATAGTACCTGATTGGGGTCAGGTTCCTGTTCGTCCCACTTGTGCGTCAAGTATTTGGCAACATCCAGTCGTTTAAAAGGCTTGTGGACCACTGAAGGACGAATCCTGAAACATAGAAGTTATATTACGCTTTTGAACACTGCTCGTATCGTTTTCCAACTACTTATACTTGGTTTCGATAGGTATTTTACTAAATGTAAACAAAAAAACGTCAATTGATGTCTTAAAAATTGAAATTCTCCCATGAAACTATCTAAACATTTTACATTTCTGTATTGAAATTCACTAGTTTAGTTTGTATTAGGTACATGATATAGATAAGTAAAATGTTTAAAATCTGGCAGCTGAAGTTTGTTTACATGTACTTAAATACCTATCCAAACCAAGTGCAAGGTCCGCCCAGTGCCGCCATCATAATTATTTATACATTTTGAACGCACATGTGTCGGTGGCACCTGTGGTCAATAAGTCAAGTCAGGTCTCAGGTGGCAGTGAATGCGATAATAGGCCCAGCTTTATCTATCCTTCATGAGTATTTATTTGATATTAATTTCAACTTGATATCTCCACGCGCACGCGTTTCTCTGAGAAAGGGTCTCGGCAGACGGACGGAAAACAAAGCAATAACCGTCGCTATACCCACTACATCGTATATGCCATGACCGTATTAGGAACGTGTCAGGCCGCTGTCAAGCGCATACATGAACGCGACGCGACGGTTGGTTAGGTCAATCAAGTCAAGTGGCAGTGCGATAATAGGCCAGCTTTATCTATCCTTCATGAGTATTTATTTGATATTAAACTTGATATCTCCACGCGCACGCGTTCCTCTGAGAAAGGGTCTCGGCAGACGGACGGAAAACAAAGCAATAACCGTCGCTATACCCACTACATCGTATTGCCAGGGCGCCAAGCGACGGCGACGGTTGGTTAGGAAACGTGCTGTCAGTCTTCAATACGAAGAATTTTTGCCTAAAGTATATATTAGGGCGCCTAATCCCCTCGTTAGGTTAAAACTGTGAATTTACCTGTAGAACCAGGTTCGTCGATTGTCATGCCGCGGCGCCGTGAAGGCAGACCCGGATATCTGTTCCGCGTAGAGCCCGTAAGCGCAGCGCTGCGGCGTGTTGCGGCCGACTGGCAGGGCGCCCGGCCGCCGCGGGTCCTCCGATGACAACTCCGAGCCGAAGCCCGACAGGTACTAACACAAATTGGAATGAGAAATAAAATTCGGGCTTCTGACTATGAATGCCGTACATGAGCATTTTCACTTAAAATGGTGCTATTTTTTTTCTTTCACAATCAGCTAATTCTGGGTTATCCTTTCCCAGAATCATGAGCACTATTGATTTGGACGAAGAAGTGTCCCAAAAATTTTTGTCGTTTTGCGACTTTCTTTCACACAAAATGGACACACAACTTTTTTTATGGAATAGGGGGTAAACGAGCAAACGGATCGTCTGATGGTAAGGGATTACCGTCGCCCATGGACACTTGCAACGCCAGAAGAGTCACAAGTGCGTTGCCGGCCTTTTAGGTAGGAGTACGCTTTTTTCTTGAAGGCTTGAAGGTCATATCGGTCCGGGAATACCGCAGGCGACAGTTCATTCCAGTTTTGCTGGACATAACAAAGTTTATGGAAAATTAGGGGTAATTTTTTTTCTTCGTCAAAATCAATAGCTCGTGATTCTGAGTAACATAAACCCAGAATTACCTAATTCTAAAAGAAAATAATTTAACGCCCGCCGTGTTACGCCTCGGGGTTTCAATATTAATACTATTATTGTCCTATTTTTATCTTGTCATAATAATTCGATTCTTGGTGCGATGTGGTAGCCAGCAGTGTTTCCGTAACTAATACAAAAAGAGCAGATTTTTAGTTGAGAATCAATTATGTACTTTAAAACACTTCCTAAGTTAAAACGCTATAGAACCATCCAGAATTAATTCTGAGATCTGGGAGGACAACAACAATAAATAGCAATTAAGAGCTTATCTTCTCACGTTAGTCAATAAAACACAAAGTATATTTCACTCCGCGACCTTGTAAAAAGTAAACAAACAAGTTAAAAGAAAGTATTCAAACGAGTGGTATCACTAAGCAAGCATTTGTCATAGTAAAATAGGAGATTATATAATCTTACCTTTAATTCTGCCATTTCCAGTTTAGTGATCCAGGCGGTGCGCACTAAGGTCGGCAACGAAGTATCGAGGTGTTGACTAGGAGGCTGGTATATAATTTCTACGAGTATGCTAATACGGCCGGTTTGGTACCACAGATAAATGGGAGGCTACTACGAAATTCGAAAATCGAAGTTCGTATCGTACCGTCCCTCTCACTCTCATATTAAATAATATTAGCGTCAGCGGGACGGCATGATACGAAGTTCAAGTTTTGCACTTAGTAGTACAGGGTCTGGTGTTAAGGGGAGTAATCTTGAAAACGCGTATTATCATGCTTAGTAAACAATCGGTGAGGTGAGTGGAAACAAATGTATTAACTTGTTTTGATTGGAGTGAAATTCCATTGTTGTTATATTTAATGAGAAAAAACATACCTAATATTTCGAGTACATATATTTTTAATAACCTATTCGTCAGGCTTTATAACACTGTGGGTATAACTACAAATAGTGTCGGCCTCACGCGGGCCCGGGTACAGAATACAATATCGCGTCAAGCCATAATTAGTGCAATTGCACTCTTGTAATTTAAAAAAGTTTTTATCTCGATTTGGCACTCAGTCTTTAAATAGAAACTACCGTGAGCCATTGACATAAGTATTACCTACACGTTGCACGACATGTTTCGAACCAATTCCTTATTATTAATTAATGACTATTAATAATGATGTGAATGATCCGAGTATCTCATTTTAATAATTACGGCATCTAGTCCTTTTTAGTTTCATCCTCATCCCCGACCCCAAAGTACAGTCGAACAAACTGAATCATGTGTCAGGGTGAAACCTTTGTACTACTAATGTCTTATTGATATCCCATATTTTAGTTAATAGTCAAATTGATTATTAAAAGGTTCCACCCTAGTATATTAATCAATTCAACTGTACTTACACTCTGTATATTTATTATCTACCTTAAAATCACACAAATATAAAATAATTTATCGAAGATATTGCACCACCTTGGATTAATATGGTGTAAGAATAATATAAGAATAAATACCTACTTTATTATAGGTGACCAGACCACTAATACTGGTATAGTAAGAAAGGGTAGATAATAAAAAAAAAAGACTGGCATATAAGCAAATTGAACAAAATGTAAATAAAGTAATACGTAGTAGTACGTATAGTATTTTCCAAGTTAGAATTAAATCAAAACATGTAATAACTTTATTCAATACAATGCAATAAATAGTTTATTTATATCTCGTCTTCACAAACCAGTCCTAGAGGTGTTTGTAACTGGTTTCTTGAATCGTACGACATTTATTCATTTGATAAGGTAGGTGTGCCGGCTACGTATATTCCGTAGATAAACGGGCCTGCTCTATAAAGTTTGTTAGAGAAGAAGCAATAACAAAAACATCATGTTATTTCAAGGGAATGAATAAATTCTTAGTAATGTTACTCTTATTAAGTTTTTGTTAAAAATGAGAATGAGCAAATTGTCTTGATTAAATTAGTTTCACGAAAGGTAAATGTTGATATAACGGTCTCATAGGGAAGTATAGTACATGTTTAAAATATAAGTGAAGCAACTTTATCTCTCTTACAAATAATTATAGGCTCAGGATCAAATAAAAATATAGTCCGAGTTCATAAACTTGTGAGCAAAAATATCTGAACACGTCTCTATTGTTAACAGCGTAGAAGTGTGTTCAGATATTTTCGATAAAATTGTTGTTCACAAGTTTATGAACTCGACTGTACATAGCCACGAATATTAATCCATACGACACTTCGTAGTCCTCGAAGAAAAATCCATGCTCTGCAATTTAAAATGATTTGAAATGACGCGCAATGACCGACTTTGCTTGATTACAGCTAGTCTTTTTAGGGAATCGCCGCGCCAGTTGAAGGCTGCTCGGTCAGGTGAGCCGGCAAACGGTGTTTGTCTCTTCGGAGAAACTAATCAAGGTTGCGTAATGACTGATGCAGCCACCAATGTGAATAATAAATATTTGACGACGGTAATTGGAATAGTACCCTAAACATTTAAAAGGGATTGTTTGGCAAAACGCATTGAATCATATTTATTAAATATACCATTTTTTCATACAAATTGAAGTGAAAGCCAAGCAGCTATTCCAAAATACGCATTTAATGCAGAGGCATCGGACACTTATGTGCAAAAACTAGAATGAGTAGCAAGATGAATGACCCTTTTATAACCACACTTATATGAACGACGCTCAATTTTTTTTGTTGCCGTATTCTAAAAATAGTCCTAGTGTTTGTGTTTTCATATAGGTAAATCTGCAATGAACATTAATAAAATCTAAATTAACGATTTAGGGTCTACTCTACTCCATATCCAAACTATGTAAGTATTTATGTACCTATATTAGTGACGGTGACGCCTATTTAAAATAATTAAATAAAACGTGATTTACTTCCGCAAATGTTTATTTATTTCGTTTATATGAACAATAATGTTAAGCATTTCGAATGTTTTTTGTATTCGAGTACAATTAATGACATTACAATGGGACTATACTACAATGGAACGAGGGACGACTCTTCAACCGCTAGTCTACACATTTCCAATAAATTTAATTTGAAAACAAATTAATTCATAATCAAGGCAAGAATATTCAAGTAGTTGAAGAATTATATTGAATATGATTGAAAATATGAGGGTGATAATTACTGAAACCACTTTACAATTTCATTACAGGAACTACATTAATTCACATACAGCATGATTTTATTATTATTATTGTTCGTAATAATACTTTATAATAGCTACCAATTATGCGCGACTTTTGATGCTAGTGTTACTTGTATCCAGTTCAGTGAAAAACCATGAACGCTGTCGCTTATTCGTTAGAACAGCGAGGAAAGTTGGACTGACATTGTAAGAGAAAACCCTAGCATAGGTTTAGTCGCGAGCGCACCATCGACACACCAATAGAAGATATTGTCATCATTTGAATTAATTTAATTTGGAAAAGAATCATAATATCACTGACAAAAACATTGCGTGCTAATATAGCTAATAAATAACATTAACTTAATACGATCATACATTTCATTATAATAATAAGCTAAAACATCGACTAATAATATTATTATGCAACAATAAACTTAATAGTGAACAACACAAATCACAGAGACGTAATCAAAAGCGCATAAATACCATATAAGCGCTCCACAACGATTATAATGTAAAATTGATCATTATTAAATTATACAAAAATAGGCCGATAAAAAAAATTACACCCTGTATTAAACTAATGAAAAACTTGGTAAACATAATTCATAAAGTAACTTAAAATCGCATAAAAATATATAATCTTGAATGTAAAAATAAACATGCATATGGTATTCGACAAAATGATCATAACATCTATTGATTCACTAGAGCCTACCCTAACATATATTAATATCACACGGCCATACAGTGGCCTTATGCATATACGTAATGATATCATACATTGATATATTTGGTAACAATTTGAATAGCAACCACTGGAAAAATTGTTCTAAGCGTAAAGGCCGGGCCCAAAAATACAAAATACAACCAATGGTACTTCACAAACGAGTCAAAATAATTTTAAAGTCAAGTTAAAAAAAAAACGAAACCATTAAAAATAGCTTTAAAAAAATAAAGCTACAAAAGGTTCGACATTTTTTGTTCACGTATAAAATCTACTCTACTTTAGCCAGCACTCGCCAAGCGGCCATATTCTGTAAAACTTGCAAGAGTTATTGTTGTCCTAATGTCCGTTACGCAAAACTCGCGAGTTGAAGTAACGCGTTTTAATTCAACGTTTCGTCTCTGAATAGGTACTTATGCACAGCATAAAACATCAAGTTCAAGTTTCAGAATGGCGCGTTCTCACAAAACTCTGCCAAAGCCAACTGCGATACCTCCAACATACAAACAAAATAAAACGTAAATGTTACGCAGCATTCAGTTTTGAAAAACGAAATCGAATTATTTCAGTTAAGATATACTTGGAAGATATGCAATTATCATTTTTAATATAATAAATAGATCAAGCCGCGTAAATATTGTCATAAAATACTACATATATGTTTACAATCGTTAAAAGTCCGAAAACGTCAATATCCATAAGTAATTTCATTTTCTAAAGAATACTCTGTATTACAAGGAATGGCTAATCGAATATTCCGTTAAATATCGCGTACAATGCCTTATTCTACAAATATTAAAAAGTTATGAGTTATTTTGGGAGTATTTGCTACGCTGACAGGTTTTTGTATGATCGTGTGGGGAAGGGGGTACAATTTAACTTGATCGTGCTTTTAGCATGTTTCACAGAAAAACGTCTAGGATAGCTTTGCGACAAGTTAATTTAAATTGTACTATTCAAACTAGGCATAAAGTAAGTTTTTTTACAAAAAAAAATTAAACGATTAATTATAAATCGTCACGATTACTTGAACTATGGCAAAGCTTTTAGGCACGAATAGCACAAACTTCGAACCTTGTTCAGTGAAAAACTTACTACAAGGAACCTGAATTTCAAATTAGCTCTCAAGTCTCACCATATAACGAATTGAAGTTGTTGAGGTCTGTTATTGTAAATATTGTGAAGCTGTAATCTTGTTATTACACTTAACAAAAACTTACTTTTAAGCAGAATTAAATAAACTGTATGAAGTCAAATCGACCAACTCATGTCACAATTGTAATCTTTTGAAATTTTTGTTTTATTGTTATTATATAATTGTACAAACTTTATTGTCCTAACTACGTTAATAAACCAAATTACAACGTTAGAAAAAATAGTTTAATAAGAGATACTATTGAATTATATGAAGTTTATCTAATATTTAAAGTTAGTTTTATTATTCCTTGAATTTATATCTATGATAACACCATTAACGCGCCATCTAAAAGCCGGAGAATTTTTCCAATTAACAAGTAAGCAATAAAATTTATCTAAAATTAAACTTAACAAATAACCTTCACGTGTTTTGTTGCTAAGGGCATGAAGTTACCGAGCTAACAGTTTATTTTTATAAGGTAGAAGATGCGTATAGACGTTTTTTATCTCATGCTGTAGTCTATTTTCTATCATTCTGATAGACTAAAAATACTTAATCACCCGTAAAAATCGTCTAGATATAATCACCAAAACAAAAGGGTTTCATATATTTTATAAATATTTTTTTATTTTAACAATCATTAAATCAATATTTTAAACATTTATGTTCTAGTAATAAACTGGCTCACAGTAAGAAATGGCTAGCTAATGCAAAGAGTTATAATATAGCGGGGAAAAAGCCTTTTTTCTCTTCATTGTGACCGTTTTTGAAGCGCTTCTTCTTTAGTAACTTATATTAAAATAAATCTACTCTTACTTTTCGACTGTTGGTCTACAGACCGTTCGCTCCAATAGTCTGGGCTCAACCACATATATAATATCCGATGCAGGCCCTATACGACGAAGTGCAAAATTCGAACTTCGTATCATGCCATCCCGCTGACGCTAATATAATTTAATACGAGAGTGAGAGGGACGGTACGATTCTCGAATTTCGGAGTAACCCCCCCCCCCCCGTCTTTCCAGCGCAGACGTTGCGAGACGGCAGTATACTTATAGCGGCTGCTCATGCAAACTATTAGAGCGGACAACCGTACAATTCAAACTAACTTACATTATTTGCGTCGAAAGAATTGCACGAAAGCTACGGTATCATAATTTTTATAAATAGTCGATTTAAGTCGACAACATCTGTTTCATTAGATCTAGAGCTCATTTACAAACGCGGATATCCGCTATCCCACGTTACCTTATGTACTACTGCTAAGGCAACATCTGCGTCCATTCTGCTTCGAATTTGGAGTGGGCTGTGCTACAAGCGACTTTTAAGCTTTACTCGCTTATGTAAATGCATTCGGATTTGTATCGCAAAACATTAAACAACACACATCTAGAGACAAGAGACCAAGTATTAAAACAACCTTACTCCCTTTCGTTGAATGGTTTATTATGTTCAACAATGGTGCCGCAATATACTATGATAACAATCTGATATCTGTTTCGGAATCACCGATGGCTCGTTCCTTACAATTTTCCTTTTTTAACACCCAAACTTCTATTTTTGCATCATCCTCCTTTGACAACCAAAAACAATCCCTCCTTCTCTCTTGTTTTTTTTTTTTATCATCCGAAGCCAATTCCGGAGTTGCCTTTTAAAAAATCATAACATTCGGCCATCCGACATCGTGCCGACTCCTGGCGCACGAATTTGTATAGTCGATCAAGAACTCTCTTGGAATTGCATGTCACTTGTGCGGCTAAAACATCATGGACTAATGTCACACACATGTATTTATGCATGTATGTTGTATATTATCTATATATATATATGCACACACACATATATATTTTAGTACTCATAAAAATAGTAACTTGCTCGACTATACTTAATTAACTACTATTACAATTCGAACGGTCATAAATTACACACATCACAGATCAAACACAACCGACTGTACAGTTAGTACAGGAATAATTTAAGCCGTAACATCTTTTATTACCAAATTGTGTACTAAAATTATTTTAATCATAACAGATCATCAACTAACACAGCCGCGTCTTACCATTACTAATTCTTAGAACAAATTGTTATTAAATTATACCAAGGAAAACAATAGGGTTCATAAACCGAGACACAATTATATGAGAAAGTTAAAACCTTATTTAACTTTTCTATGACAAAATAAATATATCAATGAAAATCATAACATTCTGCTTAGAACTTTCCTCATCTGTGTAACAATGACATAAAATTATTTATTACTATTACAACAACATCAATTAATATTCCTTTAAGAGTTCTAATTAACTTGCACAATCAAGTTAGCCAAACATATACACATAAAATGTTAGAACAATCAGTATTTCAACAATACAGTTTTATTCGTCACTATCAGTCAGGTTGCTCCCGCTATTACTAGTGTCGCTGTCATGTAATTCCAGTGTTTTTACGTGTATCCAAGGCCTAATTCTGTCTGCTGCTATGACGGTCTTGTAAGGTTTACCTTTTTTATTAAAACCTGGAACGTCAGCTATCCTGTACCGATCGTTACCCAAGATTTCCGTTATTTTGTACGGACCTATGAATTTAGACAATAATTTAGTACTTTGGCCGCAATTTCCAAAGTTATTCCTTGAAACTTTTACTAAATCGCCAATGCTGTATGTGGCTGCTGGAATTCTGTTTTTGTCATACCTTAGTTTCATTTTAGTTTGTTGTTTTTCTATGTTGGAGCTAACACTCTGTCTTAATTCGTGTAAGTCAGTATTTGTGTTATTAGTCACGTTCACGTCCAGTTTGTTAGCTAGGTCATTTCGCATTTTTAAACCAAACATAGCTTCTGCTGCAGTTTTCCCTGTTGAAGCATTAATTGTGTTATTAATGCCCCATTGGACTTTACCCAGGCACTTGTCCCAGTCCCGTTCATGGCTTGGAAAATTCTGAGCTGCCAATGAATTTAAAATTGTGGCGTTGAACCTTTCGGCCTGCCCGTTGGCCCTGGGACAAGCGACAGAGTTTAGTGTATGTTTAATCCCATGACTATCACAAAATGCTTTAAAGCTGGTCGAGGTAAAAGAGGAACCGCGATCTGACACTATTCTGGCTGGAATACTGAAGTCATGAAATATTTTATCCAGAGCTTTAATCGTGGATTTGGTCTTGAGGTCTCTAACTGCTTTAACAAAAACATATTTGGTGAAAGAATCGACCACAGTTAATATATAAGAGTTTCCATCTTTACTCTTAACAAATGGACCGAGGTGGTCCATGTGTATAGTATGAAATGGAACGGGTACCTTTTCGATTGGATGTAAATGACCAGATTTTTGTCTTGATGCCGAATCCTTATTGTAAGCGCATTCCAAACAAGTTGCGACGTATTTTTTTACAAATTTTCGTAACTTCGGAAACCAATATTCGCCCTGTATCTTGTCAAGAGTCTTGTTTAAACCTAAATGTCCAATGTCGTCATGATTGGCACGACACACTTGCCATCTAGCGTTTCGTGGTACAACTAGTAATGTCTTATCGCCTACTTTTCTATGCACCGTATGGTTTATAATTACATAATTTTTCCGAATATCCTTACTTTCTTGATCGTCCTCGGGTTTAAGAACTTTTACAATGCGACAAATATCGGGATCAGCCATTTGCAGAGAGAGCAGCCAATTTTCTTTCGTTATGTTATATACGCCGACAGATGTACTATCCTCGGGTTCCGCGGGTAGCTTGGTGTTCCGGCTTAAGGCATCGACGTGCGCCATTTTAACGCCTGGACGATATTCAATATCGAAAGTGTACTCACTTATTTGTAACCACCACCTTGCTATCCGCGGAATGAGATCTCTTTTTGTCAACGTAGTGCGGAGAGCAGCACAATCAGTGTAAATTTTGAAATGGATGCCTAGCAGATAAACCCTAAACTTTTTCAATGAACATACGACGGCCAGAGTCTCTAGTTCGTAGGAGTGCATATGCTTTTCTTCTGGCGTGGTCTGGCGACTAAAATAAGCTACTGGCTTTAGAACACGCGTAACAGGTTGCCACTGCATGAGAATACCTCCTACTCCCAGAGAGCTCGCATCCGTATGGAGTTCGGTCTCAAGTTTCGGATCGTAGAGCGCCAGAACTGGGTGTTTGATAAGCTTTTCCTTCAATAGATTAAATGCCTGCTCCTCTATATCGGACCATTGCCATACGGATTCTTTTCTCAACAATGATGTTAAAGGACGTGCAATTTCCCCATAGCTCTGAATAAATTTACGAAAGTAACCTGTTAGCCCCAAGAACTGCCGAACCTCATGCACGCTCCTAGGCACAGGAAATTCTTTAACAGCTAAAACTTTAGTTTTACCTGGCTGAATACCGTCAGAGGACACCTCATAACCGAGATAATTAACACGAGTGTCGAAAAAACGGCACTTGGCAAGTTTTAACGTCAATCCATATTCTCTAAATAGTAGGAGAATTTCTTCCAGGCGTTGAAACATTTCTTCAACACTCTTAGCTGGGATGAGAACGTCGTCAAGGTAAGCCAATGCGTATTCAAATCGTCTATTCCCCAAAATCTTATTCATCATCCTTTGGAAGACTGCCGGTGCATTGGCGAGCCCAAACGGCATCCTTTTAAATTCATAATGCCCGTCGGGCGTGACAAAACCAGTCAGATGTTGACTATTAGCCTCCATAGGGATCTGATAATAGCCCGACGCTAGGTCGAGAACGGTGAAGAATTTGCTACCACTCAAGTTTGATATTTGATCGTCTATTATAGGTAAAGGGAAACGGTCCTTTGTTGTCTTATTATTTAGTGCCCGAAAATCGACACAAAGCCTTTGCTCACCAGTTTTTTTCTTCACCATCAAAATGGGACTAGCGTAACTAGAATTTGACTCCCGAATTATATCATTACGCATCAACTCATCAATTGTCTCTCGTACTTGTTCACGCTCTGAGTGAGACAGGCGATACGGGCGATAAACTATTGGTTTATTATCCATCAGCTGTATCGTCATTTCTACGTCAGCCGCACGACCTATCTCACCCAGATTCGTAGCAAAGCAGTCACGGTAGTCCTGTAGAAGTGTATATAGACGGTCAATTTGGTCAGCGTCTAATCCTGGGCCTACTTGAATCTCGGACTTATCAAGTGGATCTAATGCATTAGTGTCAGTGGCTATTCTGTTAACTTGCCGGACTTGGCTTTCGGTGAAGGGGATAGATCGCGCTAAAATAGTGTTTTGATCGAACTTTATAGTATTGTGGGACAAATTAGACACAAGCACATCGCCCTTACCTTCTTCAACGTGGTACGCTCCCTGAAGTAACCGATACTCCCTCCCAGGTTCTAATGCGGTGTAACCTTCGATCAGGACATCCCCAGTATAACTGGATCCTACGTATATCGGTACAGCGCCAGTCTTTGTAACGTCTGTGGAACTGTCTACATATAATTTAAGGCTACCTTGGTCAGCATCGACGGTGTCGTTGCCAGGACTTCTATAAAATAGTAATTTCTGATGATTTTTGAGAACAGTTACAAATGGAAGCTCTGTAAAGTCCTGACCTATAATTAAAGGTGTCTGTAAATGCTCATCATCTACAACCAACGCTTCAATGGTTGAATCGATTTCGTCGACCTTAAGGTTAATTTGCGATTTGTACAGAGGTACAACGGATCCTTGGCCAAACCCCTTCACTATCGGAATGCCATCAAAATTTTTCTCCAACTTCAAAACGTCCGCTTCAGTTTTACGTAGTAAAGTGCATTCACTGCCGAAGTCGATATAACCTACGAAGTTAAGGTCATTTACTGTGACAGTCTTGTAAAATTTGTCATTGCCTCGAGTTGTCATATCAATTTTCATAGTCTTTCTTTCTTTACCACTGTCAACACGTCTCGCATTTGAACTAGATATGTTTAAAGGTTGTAACCCACAATTGTCAATGTCATGTCCTACTCTGTTACAACGTTTACATCTCACAATTACTTTTGTACATTGATAATAAGGGTGACCTTTGGTCTTACAATTATAACAAGTGATAGAACTTGAAGTCGAAGAATTGTTAGAACCGTTTCGCCCAGTTACATTAGCTCTGTCTTTTAAAATACGGTCGCGCGACTTACTGTTAGTATTGAAAACAGGTTGAAATTTCTGTGAACAGAGAAAATGAAGCAAATCTTCCGGTTCTGTACAACTAAGTGCTTGCGCTCCATTCCTAATAGACCTGTCACTGATACCATACACAATACAATCAACGGCCTTTTTGCCTTGGATTTCGCAACGAGTAAGTAAACTAAACTTATCATGGAAATACTCTCGCATACTTTCGTCGCTGCGACTCGTTCGATTTAACATTTCCTCCAAAAGACGCGCATAATTCTCCTCACTGGGGAAGGCCTTTTTTAGCTTTAATTGCCATTCGCCCAACTATTTACAACAGTAGGTAAAGCCTCAAACCATTTCTTTGCCAATCCCGTGAGTTTCTGGAGCGAGAAGTGTATAGTTTGCGTTTCGCTCCAATCGTATATGATGGCGCACTCGTTTACCTTACGCAACCAGCAGTCAATGGTTTGAGCTCCATTAGACGGATCAAACTCAGGTACTACGTTATTCATATTATTGCTACTCAAATTAGTTGACTTATTCTTTTCGCCCCTCCATGTGTGTAGTATCTTCAGGACATCTTCTGCGGTTAACCTGCTTGAAGTCTTGCGACGCTCCCGTGTCGCGTTTTCATCAGAGGAAGTCGAGGATGACGGGCTCCTTCGTTTCGTCTTCCTCTTATTCCGCTTTCGTCTAGGAGGTGTATTGGGTGGGGTGCCGCCTTCCTCCTCACTAATCGAAACGGGTGTACGTCTGAAATCATACAACAACTTGCCAGTTTATGCTCTCAATTCAACGTCATTTTAATATTTATGCATTCTTCCTTCATGGTTAATGTCTAATACCAGAACTAATTCAATACTATTAACCAAGAACTAAATTAATGGTTAAATCTGTTTAATCCTCATGAGATGCTTTGATTAAACATTATTATTATTATTATTATTCTCAAGTCATAAACTGAATCACAGCTATTGATTCAAGAAATTAAAATCTGTACTATTGTCTTCTTAAGTTCTAAAGTTACCCTATTATTACACACATATATATATTTTAAGTATACAGTGGTATTAATTATTTCACTGTACATAGTGAATTAAGTGGAATAAATAGTAACAAACTGAGATCATCATATAAAGTAGCAAAATCCTCAGGAATTCAGTTCACTCAGTAGCCAATGAAAATCATATTCACTGAATTACTGGCAAACATGCATATTCCATTACTTCATTTGTTTATGAAATAACTAGTCCTTGTACACCGATGAAGACATGCAGTCTACTCAGTAACCAGCGAATAACATATCCACCGAATTACTGGCAAACATAAACACATCTGACTTCTGCAATCCTTAACTGATGCAAATGTGCAGTCTACTCAGTAACCAGCGAATAACGTATTCACCATATTCACTGAATTACTGGCACACATAGACACATCAACTTCCACAATCCTTAACTGATGCAAACATGCAGTCTACTCAGTAACCTGCGAATAACATATTCACCGAATTACTGGCAAACATAGACACATCTGACTTCTACAATCTATAACTGATGCAAACATGCAGTCTACTCAGTAACCAGCGAATAACATATTCACTGAATTACTGGCAAACATAGACACATCTGACTTCTACCATCTTTAATTGTTGCAAACATGCAGTCCACTCAATAACCAGCAAATAACATATTCACCTTATTCACTGGATTACTGGCAAACATAGACACATCTGACTTCCATCTTTTCTAGTAATTAAATGCCTTATTTGTTTACTTATTACTATTATTATTTTTCTGTGTGTGATCAAATTTCATATGTAAGATTTGACCCACACTTACATACATACATGGCAGTTAAATAAAAGCTTGTAAAATAATCACCAACATCAGAATTTGTTAACCTTTGAAATTACCTGTTAATGTGTAGCTGTAGTAACAGGATAATTATGCACAATTAAATTATAGACTAAATTAATGAGATCATCTTTGCAAATGTACACAATTATTATCTTGTATATGAAATGTTTTCATGGATACTTTTATCATAGGTACCCAGGTAAGTTACTATAAGTATACAAAATGTTTCTTCCTCAATCGGTCATGGTTAGAAATAAAACCAAATAATATATTCAATGAAACACATCAGTATTGCTGAACAGCCTGAGCCTTTAGGTATATAAAGGTTGGTATGGGTATATCCTACAATATATAGATGTTTGTTCTCGGGTCTTGGGTGTTTAATATGTATTTAAGTATGTATCTATATCTATAAAATAATATTTATCCGTTGCTTAGTACCCATAACACAAGCTTTGCTAAGCTTACTTTGGGACTAGGTCAATTGGTGTGAATCGTCCCGTGATATTTATTTTATTTATAGATAATTAACAGATCATGTTTAATATATATATTTTTTTAATTGTGGTCAAACTTCATTGATAATACTGTAATTACGTTATCGCTGCTTATACACCGTAGACACCGCGGTCTCTTAGATAATCTAAGGCCGCGGTAGGCACAGTATTTTTAGAAAATTTTATTCGTAAAATGAGAGCCATCAAGCATCGACGCTCAGCATAGTACCTGGGTTCAGATCAGGCCTAGCGGTGGTGGTTCATTAGTAAAACGTTAATGCTAGTAAATATTACAGAATTATCGTGACTTTTAGGGAATAAAACAATATTGTTTGATATAGAAGTAAGTAAGTATCATGATCTCTAAGACATAAAATAATTCGTACCTTTTTCTTCCCTTCCGGTTCATTGCCACTTCTGAATTATTAAAACAACCTTACTCCCTTTCGTTGAATGGTTTATTATGTTCAACAATGGTGCCGCAATATACTATGATAACAATCTGATATCTGTTTTGGAATCACCGATGGCTCATTCATTACAATTTTCCTTTTTAACACCCAAACTTCTATTTTTGCATCATCCTCCTTTGACAACCAAAAACAATCCCTCCTTCTCTCTTGTTTTTTTTTTTTATCATCCGAAGCCAATTCCGGAGTTGCCTTTTAAAAAATCATAACACACCTACCTAAGTATATGACCAACGTAAACTACTGTGTAATACAGCCTTTGAGAATGGTCCCATTAGTATGTATGTACTGAGGTTTCATTGACTAAGCAATGAATATATAAACCGAAAACTCAGGTCATGGTAAGCAAGGCTGGCCTTAGCCATCTAGGCGTCCCATGGCGAGTCATGCCTTTGGCGCCCTTAATAGATACACAAGCGTCAAAATGACAAGTGGTGTTTGTTAGCGAGTACTGCCTTTCGCAACGTAACGTTTGGCAACCTGTTTCATTTCGCAACTTTTCATTTCGCAAACTCTAAAAACTGTAAATATTTCAGGATTTATTTCAGGGCCATCGTGTAGAACCTTTGTAGAACCCTTTGGGTTAGGTTAGGTTAGTTTATAAAAATCCTGAAATATTTACAGTTTCAAAATATTAAAACAGTTGGAAATGTCAAGTTGCAAATGAAACAGGTTGCCAAACGTTATTCGCCGAAACATTAGTAAACCGTTTGTTAGACATAGAATACTCATACTGACTCCTACGAGATAAGTCTATAAAAGTTAATAGGTTATTAGGCTAAGCTGAGTCTACTTTTTCTTTAGATTAATAAACTAGGTACCTACCTAATCAAAGCTGGTTAAGCTGACTAGACGCGTAATTAAGCCGACACTGGTGGTTGGCTGTGTGGGTTAATTTATTCTAAATTATAAGACTTTAATATATATGTATAGCGAATATAAAAATCATTTATCTATGTAGTTTCAATGCTCTAGTAGGAAGGTACTCTACTTACAAAGGTACTATAAATTTCACGAGAAAAATACATAGAACATAGATGTTTTACGACTCTACGTGATCTATGTGCCTGCGTCCCGTGGGAACTTACCGCGTCCCTGGAATAATACAATATCCAAGGTAATTTTTTTACATAAAAATGACCGTGATTTACCCTATCTCACCTAATAAAAGGTGCAGACGACGCCAAAGGTGGATCTTAAATTTTATCTTAGTAATTGCTAATAATGTACCTAACTTTTTACTCATAAGTATATGAGAATTATTATTACTTGAATAGTGTGTCCACTACGAACAAACAGCTACACAATTAAACCTTTTCTCTTTGTAATATTAGTTCATAACAATTTATTTGATAATTTACACTGTCTAGAAACGTATTATTTATTGCAATTGCAAATATAGCTAAAGTTGTTAAGTACATAAGTACCTAAGTCATTAGTAAATCTTTATTGTTCTTTGTTGTTTTTTGTTCTTAACATAATAGTAGAAGTAAATTATAGTCAATTCGTGCCAGCGCGTCTCCGCAAACTAATTAAACGTTGCTCTTAAGGTAAGTAATTTGAGTTAACTGGATTGTTTTCTTTGGTTGTATACATAATCACGAGGACTACAAACACTAGGTACACTTAAAATTAAGTTCCTATTTGTTTCTGAAGATACCTCCTCTCCTTAAATTTTTGTCGCGGCATAAAAAAGGCGTTTTTAAATGGGTAAGTAATTGGGAATATTTTAAAATGTGATCACGCTTTTGGCACGGTTCACTACGAGTATTGAATAATTATGTTGAAATGTTGCTTGAGGCTTAATTTTAAAACACCTTGTATATTTTACCACGAGCTTTGCGGTGAAGGAAAACATCGTGAGGAAACCTGCACTAACCTGCGAAGCAATTCAATGGTGCGTGTGAAGTTCCCAATCCGCACTGGGCCCGCGTGGGAACTATGGCCCAAGCCCTCTTGTTCTGAGAGGAGGCCTGTGCCCAGCAGTGGGACGTATATAGGCTGGGATGATGATGATGTATATTTTATGTAGAAGAATACTTCTGGCTGAGTGATGCCGATAAACAAAAAGAGTAGAGTGCAACCAAAGTCTATTCCAGACTGTCTTATTCTGACGGTAAAAGCCGTTTGCCATTGCATTGAAATGCTATTAATTTTCTGAGGTGCCGGGATTTTGGCATAAGGAAACTCATAAGACTAGACTAAAACGAAGAATAAACCTTTGAATACCCCCTAGATGCAGATACAAGATGCAATTCACAGTCAACGCATGTAATTTCTGTAGGTACAGTCGAGGTAACTGAATCAGTTTTTCATAACTAATTTCGACATGATATTAGTAGCACAAAGGTCATTCCGTTTCTTTGATTGTACGAAAATGTATCGGTGACCGTTTGCCAGCACGGCCCGCCCGCCCCGCGCATCGCTCTATCCCCATATCTTGCTCACGTCTACACACACGTGCCACGTTTTGTACTTAATAGAGCAAGCAGATTGAGCCATTTTACCTTGATTTTCTCACAATACATTTAAAGTAGAATAAGGGCTTTAGATAAGAATATAATTGCCGGTGCCTGCTCCGTTCAGAAAATTGAAAAATAAAGCCACAAAGTAGAGGTACTTATGGAAATTTAATCTAAATGTCCTTGGAGAGAAAAAATACGACCAATTAAATTGCTTCAGGCAGTATTGATGTTTTACAGTACCTACCTAAAGAGAAAATGTGAAGTGTGTAGCTTAACAAATAGACCCGTAGGACTACGTTTTGAGGCTTCAAAAATATTAAAGTTGTTTATTTTTCGCATATAGCTTCCGGAGCATTTGCCCAACCTAATACAAAAAATTGTGTCATTTTGGGTGCCTGCATAAGTAGAAATTTAGGTATTAGTGTTTTCCATTAGTATTGGACGAAAAAAAAATTAAAGACGAAAATTTTACTTTCTTATTAATATCTGAGCAGTAACTGATGTACATAGGCATTTTGTGTCATATCCATCCACGGGAATCCTGATTTTTAACCAGTACCTAACATTTCGCCCAACTAACTCTAAAAGAATATTACAGTTTGTTAAAAAGATGTCAGACGTTTTAAAATACTGATATCTGTTATCCAAAATATTTTGTGTCAAATTCATCCACGATATTTATAGATATTTTTTTTTTTAATACAATACCCTGTAAAACCCACAAAAGAAAATTCAAGTTGTTAGAGTTTACGTGTTTTGATTATTAACGGTGTAAAAAAACACTATTCATAATTTGTGTCATTTTCATCCACGGATTCTCATTATTTGAAAAAAAAACTACCACGAAACGTACTTCGCGCGAATGGCGAGCGCGGGAAGAGTACATCGGGTGCTTGGGCGCCGGCTGGCAGCGTTCGTTTGTTTATATTACCCGCGGCTTCGCACGCGTAATCTGACAGTTTAATTGATTTCGAGATTTTACTGAATTCTCATGGGTAATCCCAAAATTACATCATAGTTATCATTGACTTTGTATTAAAAACAGCTGTGCAAAATTTTATGAATTTAAGTCTAGCGCTTGTCATTTCGAGATTTTATGCCTATCCCATGGCAATTTTTTACGAGATACCTACCTAATAAGTTTTAGTTTTTTTTTGCTGATTACTTTTGGTTGACTGTAATTTCATTGTATCTAAACAACACTTCCGTACCAAATTTCAAATCGATGTCATTAATCACTGAGGCGTTCCCTTCTGAGGAGACGCTCCTGGCTGCTTTACCAAGATGTTACTACCAGATACCGGTGTGAAGTAAGCGGCCAAAAGTTAGCAGCCGATTATAACCCAACCCAATTAAGAAGTTTGAGGTTTTATTTGCATTTGTGAGGTCTGACAAAAACACACACACACTAGTTGATATATGATACAAACTAGTTTATATTTAGTAGTTAGTATGACACAAACTAGTTTATATTTAGGACAAGTATTCAACCTGAACGTCTGGTGAAGCAAGAGAATTATTGCCAGCTACACCAGATTAAAACAAGCAGCATATAAAACTTCGAAACTAAAATGAAAAAAAAAAACACCAACATGGAAATGCGAACCTCTTCAGGTCTTTCCATAAAATAACACTGGATACTAAATGCTTTCTACTAAAGCTGCAACTGCTAACTAACCTCAACTAGTCTAGGAGCCACGCCCGATTTAATGAAAGCGGTGTATTTTTTTTTGTAATAAAATGAGAAAAACGACATGTTGCAAATAGCAAATACGAACCTCTCCAGTATTTTGTGGCATGTTATTACGCACGTTGAGAGCTTTCGATCAACGCTTCAAGTGTCCAGTAACCTCATTTTAGTTTTGAAGAAAAGGTAGATTTAAAGTTAGCGGCCGAAAATAATCACAACAAAAATAAAAAAAACATTGATTAGAAAACGTGTTCCTTCCAGATATTTTATTAATACGATTATGCATTTGAAAAGATTTCCATCAAATCTGAAACTGCCCATAACCAAAGCCTAGTACGGGAGTTACGCCCGAATAAAAGTAGGCGGCCGAAAAATTTTGCAGTAATATGACAAAACGACCAACTTGGAAATGCGAACCTCTTTAAGTCTTTCCATATTATAATACGGGATACAAAGCTGCAAGAATTTACTAACCTCATCTAGTTTAGGAGCCACACCCGATTTAAAGAAACTGGCGTATTTTTTTTTGTAATAAAATGAGAATAACAACTTGTTAGAAATGCGAACCTCTCCAGTTTTTTTCTGGCATATTATTACGCACTACGCCTACTTTTATTCGGGCGTAGCTCCCGTACTAGACGTTGGTTATGGGCAGTTTCGGATTTGATTGAAAGCTTTTTAAATGCATAATCATCTTATTAAAATTTTCAAATTGTTTTTTATTTTTATTTTAGTTTTTTTTTTCGGTCGCTAACTTTAACTCTACCTTTTCTTCAAAACGAAAGGAGATTAGTGGACATTTGAAGCGTTCATCGAAAGCTCTCAGCATGCGTAATAATATGCCAGAAAAAACTGGAGAGGTTCGCATTTCCAACATATTGTTATTCACATTTTATTACAAAAAGAAATACGCCGCTTTTTTTTAAATCGTGTGTGGCTCCTAAACTAGATAAGGTTACTAAACTCTTGCAGCTTGTATCGAAAGCTTTTAGTATTCAGTATTATAATATGGAAAGATTTAAAGAAGTTCGCATTTCCAAGTTGGTCGTTTTTTTATATTACTGCATACATTTTCGGCCCCCTACTTTTATTTGGGCGTAGCTCCCGTACTAGATGTTGGTTATGGGTAGTTTCGCATTTGATCGAAGCTTTTGAAATGCATAATCATATTAATATATAATATCTTTCCAGATATTAATATAATATCTAGGAGGAAGGCGTTTTCCAATCAATGTTTATTTTTATTTTAGTTGTTTTTTATCGGCCGCTAGCTTTAATTCTACCTTTTCATCAAAACGAAACGAGGTTACTGGACATTTGAAGCGTTGATCGAAAGCTCTCAGCGTGCGTAATAACATGCCACAAAAAACCGGAGAGTTCCCGTTTCCAAATTGGATGTGGCTCCTAGACTAGATGAGGTTAGTTAACAGTTGCAGCTTTTATAGAAAGCTTTTAGTGTCCAGTGTTATTTTATGGAAAGATTTGAAGAGGTTCTCATTTCCATGTTGGTGTTTTTTTTTCATATGGTGTAGCTGGCAATAATTTTCTTGCTTCACCAGACGTTCAGGTTGAATACTTCTCCCTGAATATAAGCTAGTTATTGTGTTTTTGTCACTCTTATGAACACACAAATGCAAATAATAACTTAAACTTCTTAATTTGGTTGGGTTATAATCGGCCGCTAACTTCACACCGGTAGGATTGTTGACGCTAAGCGCTGCTATTTTAGATATGCAGTGACGCGATAGCCAGGTTTTAGAGCTGGGCACACTCCTTGACCATACAAGATATCCATCTTCCTTTAAGTTCGAGTGAGAGAGAAGGGGCTTAGGGGCTAGATCACATCCTACTAATATTATATATGCGAAAGTTTGTATATCTTGATGTTTGTTACTCAATCATGCTTTAACGGCTGGGTAGCATTAGCTGAAATTTGGGATACTTATAGATATAGATATCGATTTAAATTAACTATATATATGCGTGACGACACGACACGACACGACAGATAAATACAAATCCGACTTTAGCGTCATAAGCAGGATCCACGTCAAATTTCGATCATTAGAATTTTCGAACTTAATGCCAATCAGTTAAAGTTAACATTAGTTTTGTCGACTAACATACCATTTCTAAATTTTTATATAAAATACAATACAATACAATGACTCTTTATTGTACACCAAAAATAGTAAGCGATACAGAACAGGTACACAGAATGAAAATTACAAGGGTAAACAACAGGCGGCCTTATCGCTTAAGAGCGATCTCTTCCAGGCTTAGAGCAACGCGGGCTTCCTACCGGAAGGGAGCAACCTTAGCGGTAGATTACCTTTAAAATAGTTCTGGCGTTTGTTGCGGGGGAAATGTGCATACAAGTGCAGTTCGGCTTATTTAGATGCAAAAACAAAACTGCCAACTGACTGTAATGACGACGTTAACACATAAATAATCCAACAATACACTAATAATTCGTTTACAGATGACTCCAAACTAACACATTGACAGTAACATCATTAAGTCATCGCTTTATCGCTTATGCGATTTATCGCTTGACCGATCCGAAATTTGTACCGCTAGGACTCGATGTTGGTAAACGAATCCGACAATAATGTACGTCTTTGTTGTTTAAATGTAATTAAATAGCAATAATACGATAACAATTTACTTCCATGTGAAATGTAACACCATAATTTTGCAAGCTTGATGTCCCAGATCTCTTTTTACAGCAGGAAACTGAACAATTCGGTATTTTTAGCACCGCCGCGTTCACTCGCGCTTCTCGATTCGGTCTAATAGTTTGAAATCCGAGCGCGCCTTGTTTTATAAAATTCGTATGCCCAATTGGGCTTGTACTTTGACAGAGAGGAACGCGTCGAATGGCTACTCCCTTCCGCCCGGGTTGCTCTAAGCTTCCAGGCAACCTTTTTTATATATAACTATCAGCCTTTTTGATTCTTAAATTAATGTACCTATTATTTACATACTTCATTATTTGAATAGGTACTACATTCAGAGTATGCAAAAAAATAAAGTTATGCAATTTGTTCATTACGTAGCGGAGATAAAAGTCAGTCAATTCAATACTCATTAAGTTATATAATAGGCGAAGTACATAGTTTAAGGCCAGCGAAAAAAAATGAAAGAGTTAAAAACATTGCAGGATCGCTATACTCGACAACAATGTCGCATTTAAATTTTATTATTATCAAGTCTCAAACTTGGTCACGGTAATATCTAAGTTGGCACAAGTCAGGGCTATTACGAAACTCGAAACTTGAAGTTCGTGTCGTGCGGTCCCTCTGACACTTACAGTATTTAATACGAGAGCGAGAGGGACAGTACGATACGAACTTCGAGTTTTGAGTTTCGCAGTAGCCCTGCTGTACCTACAGCCAATTCAATCTGGTTCCAGAAAAAAAAAACATCTAGCAAATCAAAATAACAAAACAAAACAAAACAACTGATACCTACCCATTAGGTATCAGTTATTTTGTTAGAACCTCGGACTTTTTTTAATGTGTGTGAAACAGCTCGTGGTGTTTTCAGAGGAAAAATACACCTGCAGTTTTGATATAAAATTAAATATCGTAATACATTTTGAGAAAATGTTTATATTAGTCTCGGCTGGAATAGCAATTGCTGGCTTTGTATAGTTAAACGGACTCGCAAGTTCGTTCGTTTAATACTCATACTCAGCCAGCAATTGCCTACTTACATGCGACGACAGTACTTGTATTATCTAATATGAATGCTTCCCATAGATGAAATCGTACCGAACGAACGTGTTTGCGTGCTTATGCCCCCCGTCGCCCCGCCGCTTGACCGCGCGGCCCGTTTCGACCGCAACCATTTGTTTTTATGTTTTATTCATTTAAATATCGTGGGCGAAAATGACACAAATTTACAATGTCGATTTATCATGCATTTATGATATAAAATATGTGAACTCTAATGACTATAATATTTTTTTGAAGCGTTTGTAGGTTAAGAAAACAAAATAATTTAAAATCTTAAAATTGCGTGGTCTAATTTGGCACAACTTTTTTTTATAGGCGTATGTAAGTAATCTGAAATAGGAAATAAATATTTCATAAACTGTAATTTTTTTTTCACACCATTTTTACATACTGTCCATATAACAGTTTGCACTGGACGAAAATGACACAAATTTGGTTTACATACTCCACAGGCTATCCTAGATATGATGCCATAATTATTTTTAACTTTAAATTTATTTTGCGAGATTTATTCAAATAAAAAAAAACAACCACAAATCTTCAAATTGCTGAAAATGCAGGCAACAAAAATGACACAAAACGCTACAATAAGCTTCATAGGTACGACTGTACCCACAGGCAAAAAATAAGAAACTTTAGAATTCTTGAAACTTAATACCTCAAAATAACGTAGTCCTATCGGCCTAATGGGCAACGGTAACCGCTTACGATTTGGCGATCCGTTTGCTCGTTTGCCCCCTATTCCATATATATATTTTTTCTATTAAAACACTGAAGTTCGTTTTTTGTACTCATTTTTAATTTTACCCCTTGATTTTAAAGCAAGAAGTGTCTGCAATCTCATGCATCTAGCTCCGTCCGGAATTACACTCATAAATACGTTAGCTACGAAGAAAATTCTGTTTTCTACAGACCGACTCAACGATTTCATGAAACATATGTAAGGTTTTTGGATGACAAATCGATCTGTTGGTTTATCTCTGGGAAAACGTACTAACGTTTCCCGAGCTAAGCTCGGTCGCCCATAATTTTATTAATATTATTATAGGTTTACTACCATCGATAAGTTACTATTTATCTCCATTTTGTCCTGTGAAAGAAAGTCCCTCAAGTCCTAAACAAAGTAAAGTCGCGGACAAACGTTATTTAAAATGTTAATTTCGTGTTTTTTGCGTAAATTCTAAGAACAATTAAATGTTGATATACTAAGATAAAAAATAGCGAAGAAAACATTTTTCCGTATACGTATGAGTATTCAAAATTTTATAATATTCGAGCATACACGAGAACTGATTAAAGCAGAATATGCGAAAGGGTTTCCGTACGTCTCATTGTAAAAATATCTTTGCTTCCATGTCAAAGTCAACATAGAACCCAAACGTAATATTGATAAATGAAATATGACATCAGTAAAACGTAGCTGTCGTCATTAGGATAAAAGCAAATAAAGGAAACATTTCCTTTCTCGTAATCCACGTGAATAGAAAATGAATTTTATTTCGATGTAAAGCACTCATTTTGATGGTGTTTTGGAGATGTCATTTTGCTCAAATTGCGTTTTCAAGATTACGTGATTTGAAGATAGTAACTACTTGCTATTCGATTTAACGCATTGTGTTTTTATTTGAATTAATGAGTTTTATGTTAGGTGTAACACAAAAAATAAATATGTTTCACTATAATGAGCATCAATAAAACATAGGAAACATTCCTCTGGAATCTGTTTAACATGCATATTAATGAAATGAAATGAAATGTTATTTGCTGTAAATGTGGTACATTAAATAAATAACATGGGACACATGACACCAATTGACCTAGTCCCAAACTAAGCAAAGCTTGTACTATGGATACTAGGCAACGGATAAACATAATTATATAGGTAGATAAACGCATACTTAAATACATATTGAACATTCAAGACCGAGAACAAACATTTGTATTATTCATACAAATATCTGCTCCGGCCGGGAATCGACCCGGAACCTCAAGGTTCGTAGTCAGGTTCTCTAACCACTTGGCTATCCGGTCGTCAAGATTATGTCGTTATTATGATGTCATAGGTTTTTGTTTCATGCATTTGGACTGTATAAGTCATGCAAATATTATTTTTGATACATGCTTCACATGCTACCTAACAGTAATGACTCCCTAGTTAATATATTATCTCTAATTAATTAACATTATAACTGGATGGCAAACGAGCGCGTGGGTCTCATGGTGGTAAGAGATCACCACCGCCCATAAACATCTGAAACACAAGGGATATAGCAGATAAGTTGCCAACCTATTCGTATTGTATTGCTGTTTCAATCGTTTTATCCCAGAATCAGGCCAGGCCGAGACGGAGATGGCGAGATGACCTGAGCGCGGAACTGAAAGAGTGACCAAATATTTCTCTGGATAGGGAGACGTGGAGGTCAAGAAGGGAGCCCTATGCTCAGGAGTGGGGCACAGTTGTAGCCTAAGTATAATAATATCCCAGAATAAAAAAAACCACGTGACGCAGACGAAGTCGCGGGCAATAGCTAGCTCTTTATATATCAACTCAAATAACAGGGTCAGTTCGAGTGACACCGAAAACAAAGCGCAGAACTCTGTCGCCGTGAGAATTTATGGGTACACGCATTTGTTGTTGGTTTGGCAGGCGTAGAGGGGTAATGACAGGTTATCCCTCTTGTTCTTGTCAGAACGATTCCATTCTCTCTACGCAACGTGACATGGTATTGCGTCATCAAAGGTCAATCATTCGGATGACTAGCGAAGCACTCGTGTAGGTATGTTTTTATGTGAATGCATAAACGCAATTAGGGAACAACTTCATTCAATTTAATAAAGCCCTTTTCGTACGTTATACTTTAACTAATAATAAACATTAGTACAAAACAAAGTAACGAAATACACGCGCAAACACATTAAAATTTTATTTTCTTGGTATTGTCGGCATCAAAGGAGATTCGGATAAGGAAGCACAATTGTGTACTTACCTAATAGTCTTGTCTTTGATTAAAATATGAAAAAAACTCGTATAGAATAATAATTGAACTGAAAATAAATAGACATAATACTTAACTCAATATAGTTTCCAACACAAGAGTGGTCTTGTAAGGAGGGTTTGACTGTTTGACAAGTCAAGTATAGTCACCACACGTATTTTAATTTTCACCCAAAAATAATGAATTGAGACAAAAAATTATATGCACAACCAACAACTACCACAAACTACTCGCCCTTTTAGCCTTAGGCCTTAAAATACAAAAGAATAATGCGATACTATGTCTAATAGAGATGAGCCGAACATTGATTTCACCGAATACGAATATTCGGCCGAATGAAAATTTTTCAGAAAAAACTTTTAAACCGAACCGATTATTCATTTTGAATATTTGGCATAATTGATTCCTAAGTAGAAACTAGAAATATGATTCATTTTAAATTTCTTAAATGTAATTTAATAAATTTAATTTAACTTTTGATTAAAACAAAAAAATGCTTCTCACAATAAAGAACTGATTGATTTTATTATAAAGATCTTGGGTACTTATATTTTGATCAATAACCGTTTTTTTATCTGCTTTTATTGAAAATAAAGCTACAGTGTCAACAAAAACATAAAGCCAGGTACAGTAAGTACCTCACAAAAACAACACATTTAACACAACTCATACATGGTTCAATACAGTAAACATTTTGAGTACCACTTTGCCGAACGTTCGGCGATTTAGCCGAATATTCGGCCGAATACGAATATTCGGTAAATCTGCCGAATATGCCCAATACTGAATATAAAACGAATATTCGGCCCATCCCTAATGCCTAACCGTTACTGGATACCTAATAAAATACAGTGTACTCGGAATCACAATCGTTTTCATCACTTCTTTCTGTCATGCTGTATAGGATGAGGGTAGGAAGAGACGGTGAATGTGATCGCAAACGCCCGCGCGACAATAGGTACAGTCACCAGCACCAATATCTGACACAACAAGCGTGCATAAATATCTGAAAGATGTGTCAGATATTTTTGCACGCTCCGCTGTGGCAGATATTAATACTGGTGACTACGACCACCGTTTTATTGCAATTTGAGTTCTTTGAGAAGTGGGTTAATTTGATTGATTGATGTTATTAACTTGTTGTTAACATTTTAATGCATCTGTAGATTTTTGCTTGTTGTCAACCTATCCTGAGCGGCAAAAAATCTGTTTTTATTTTTGCCGCTCAGTATATTTTTAAATTCATTGCGTCCATCGCTCTAAAGCCTTTCAGTTTTATATAGTGATAATTTTATTACAAGCAATAAACACGTCCAAGGGCTTTAGGTATTGGTAGGTACACTGCTATAAAACACCATTCTAAATAGATAAGCTGTAAAAACTTCAATGTCACTGTTAACTGTTGTAACCTTTTTTAACAACACCAACGACAGAAAAAAACAATTGATACAATGTTGGGCCGGAAAGAAAGTTTGGGACCATGAGTTTGTTAGAACACATCCTACAGAGTGGGCTGATTACCTGATCAAAGTGACGACTTTGAAAGATAAATTAAATATGTTATGTCACTAGTTAAATATGGATAGAAACTAATGACCCTTTTTTTGAGGCATTTTTTGACAGGGCGTATATCTGGAAGTTATCTCCTTAGGTAACTGAGATGTTCTTTGACGAAATAGGTTCTCGAAATAAATGAACGTATTTTTATATAATCAAAATAATATAATATTGAACCAAAAGAATACTTAAAGTAAATTCTAGAAAAATCTAAAAAATCATCCTCAATATACCAAATCATAACAGTATTAAAACAATATTCAACGAACGTAAACAATATTTTACTTTTACAAAAATTGCTAAGCTTTCTGCAAAATCGCATCTAATTTCAGTTGATAAAATATCAAGGTTTTATAAAACTAGGTATCTAGTCACTAGCACTTACAAAAAATGGTTTATTGGTAAAATACGCCAATTAATATAGATTTATTTATAATACGCGAGAGTGAAGTGAATGGGTGATTTATTAATCATAGCACTTATTATCTAGTAGTTAGTAAAAGATCTCGTTTATACAGTAATATTAGTTTATAAACTAGAGCTTATAAACTTATATTGTTTAATCAAAGAAACACAGCACAGGTTAATCCTGGAACCGCTGCAAAATGTTCGTCTTACATTATAAATGAATATCCTTTCAATTCCTTAGTCCTCTCATGACCCGTTCAGACCCCGAAGCGATTTTATTCTATTTTCGTAGGATTCGTAAATTCAAACAGCTTACCCAAGCCGGGCTTTGTAAAAGGAGTTGACGGCACTACTTTAGGACTTGACTTAAGGTGTACTTCATCTCTTTTTTTTAAATATATCAACAGAGCAAAAATAATATTAATTCCTTATTAATTAATAATTAATTTCTTATTTTTCTGTGCATCTATATTTCAGTTTGTATTTTCAATTTCGGTTTTACGGGATGACCGTAAAAGTAAAAATTTGGAATTGAAATAAAAAATACAAAAAGATTCCAAAAAACCAATCTTAATTTGATTGCTTAGAAACGATATCTCTTGTCCGGGTGAGCGGTTAGTTCCAAAGGAATGCCGAAAAAGTTTGAGGGCTTACGGCATAGATGTCGCTAGCGTCGCTAATTAAGTGACTAAGTAAGGAACACAAGCTGAGATATAAGGTGCATAGGGAAATTCGTGTCGGTACCGTTGACCATCAGTGGTGTAGCGGTATAGCACGCGGTACGGATTACCGAGGACCTGGGTTCGATTCCCAGTGATGGTCTTATTTTTCTGTTTTTTCTGTGCATCTATATTTCAGTTTGTATTTTTAAAAATAATATTATTATTATTATTATTTTTTATAAATAACGAAACAAAAAAAATATCAGTGTTTTTTAAAAGGAAACAATACTTATACTTACTTTTTCTAATTCTTTTCAACACTCCCCCAGGTTCGAGTCCCGTCCAAGTGTTAGTTTTCTCACAACAAACATCTGAAAGCGTTTGCGTTACAGTGTCACTAATTTAAATAACTTTTTTAAAGTTCTAGATAACCAGCGTAATAAACTTTCCTGAAGTAAACATTCAAAACAAACATATTTTAACAATATGTGTCCGCAATATTCCACCAGAATAGCAGATTCCAAGAAATGTTTTCTTAATTTTTTATCGAAAAAGTTTTGCTGTCACGAACAAAACTAGCTAAGTCAATTGGAAACAGATACCTACCTACAAAATGTCATCAAATCGTTTTTTGAGCAATTGCCAAGAAACTAATTATACATGCCATGTATGTCGAAATATGAACATTGGTCACTCACTGAACATAATGAACTCACTTACTCACTCATTTCTGAGGTCTGAGACGCGGGAAACGTGGCAGTGTGTAAGAAGCCTATTATTTCTTTAGCATCAACTAGGTTTTTCGTAAAGGTTGCTTTGGAATAGACATTTATGTTACTGGATGTAGTTGAAGGTAGACCGTGACTACTTTTAGTGAGCTCCATATGTTTCGACGCAGTTGCATGCATCATGATTATGGATAGTTTAATTTATTGACCGAATTTCATTTATTTGGTCTTGCTAATCATATCTTAGTCGCATCCTGAATCTCTAAATACCATCTCTGTGGCATGTAACAATAATTGCTCGCTTAAAGTAATAGGCTGAAAATCAAACAACAAGTTTATTAAGTAGATATAATCTACAAATCGTTTGAATCGAATCAAGCAATGGGTTGGCATGAAATCGTTACTCTTCTAGTATTATATGAACCGAGATACTCTTTTGATTAAAATGTACAATGTAAAATCTCTATGTAAGCAAGCATTACTCGTAGTTAAATGGTGTGTTGTTGGTTATTGTAATCCGTTCGGAGTAATCCGCTTAATCTGCAAAGCGTGAGCTTTACGAGTTGCTTGTTTTGTGGCAGCCTTTAAAGTTTCACCATTGTTTAATCAGTAAGAAGTATTCGTATAAAACCAGGTACTTAATTATATCAACTAAAATAATATGGGAATGATCTGTCGACGTTATGGAAAGTGGAGGGGCAGCAAATAAATTTCTTAATCGTTTACCCGTATCTCATAACTTCGCTTATAGTTCACTCCCGCGTAGCTAGCATTCGGTAATTCAGCCTGACACGTACGTTTTAGCCAATTTCTAATTTTGACTACAAATTCTTTGAAATTAGGGCATTTCTATCTACCGTTGTACCCTGAGTTTATCTTTCCGATTTCAACAAAATGGTTTAGCAGGCTAAGAAGGACATGTGGCCCTCTGTGAGGAATAGTTGAATTGTCGGTCGCCTCATAATTAGTAATCACTCACAACTTCCAGCCCTCTATCTTGAACTGTCACAGAGATAATGTCAAAAATGTGTTTCCTTTTAATTTTTTTTCAATTCGTTTTTCTCCTAATCTATAGCAGCTAAAGCATTGAAACAAAATCACAGCTACCTAGTTTTTGTGAGAGTATACCCTTCAATTTTATTTATTTTATACTTGAAAAATGAAAATAAAATACAACAATTTATTTTTGACACCTTTTTCTAATAATATCATATAAATTGAAAATAGTATTAGCTACTACCATACGAAAAATCAATTGATTATATTTGGTACAACATACCTACTGAAAAAAAAAAACTAACGAAAGTATTCAAGTATCAAGCCTTCTGAAGGTTCGCTTTTAAAGTTTCATGTTCGTTGCCTAGTCAAAAAGAGTGTATTATTTTGAATTTGACGTATAACTGTCACAAAAGGTTACTGAACTGCTTTTTGCTTTGCTTCCGGATCCAAAATGGCAAAAACGGAACCCTTATAGTTTCGCCATGTCTGTTTGTCTGTCTGTCTGTCCGTCCGCGGCTTTGCTCAGGGACTACCAATGCTAGAAAGCTGTAATTTTGCACGGATATATAATAATATGTAAACTATGCCGACAAAATGGTAAAATAAAAAATTCTAAAAAAAATTTTTTAGGTTACCTCCCATAGACGTAGTGGGGGTGATTTTTTTTTCTCATCCAACCCTATAGTGTGGAGTATCGTTAGATAGGTATTTTAAAACCATTAGGGGTTTGGTAAGACGGTTTTTCGAATCAGTGATTTTTTTGCGAAATATTCAACTTTAAAGTGCAAATTTTCATTAAAATCGAGCGTCTCCCCCTCTAAAATCTAAACCGGTGAGTGGAATAATTTGAAAAAATTCAGGATGGTAGTAAGTATATCAAACTTTCAAGGAAAACTATAACGCCTAAGTTTGCTTGAGAATTATTAGTAGTTTATGAGTAAATAGCAGCCTAAGGTATGAAATATACCTAAACTTGGAAGATTCCGTATAAAATACGAAATCCTTAGAAAAATATACTTAATTTTTTCGTAATGGCTACGGAACCCTATTTTGGGCGTGTTCGACACGCTCTTGGCCGATTTTTTCAGTATGTTGCACCAATTATAATCAATTGATTTTTCGTATGGTAGTAGCTAATACTATTTGCAATTTATTATGATTTTTTTACCCGACTGCCCGAAGGAGGGTTATGTTTTTCAAAGTTGTACCCTCAAAAAGACTTGTTAAAAAAAGGTGTCAAAAAATAAATTGTCATCTTTTATTTTTATTGATATAAAATTGTTGGTTACTCTCACAAAAACTACGTAACTTTGATTTTGTTTCAATACTTTAGCTGCTATGGATTAGGAGAAAAACGAGTTTGAAAAAAAATGTTAAGGAAACACATTTTTGAGATTATCTCTGTGACAGTTCAAGATAGAGGGCTGAAAGTTGGAGTGATTACTAGTATTAAGGCGACAAAAAATTGACATTCACCAATTCAACCATTCCTCACAGGGGCCACATGTCCTTCCTTAGCCTGCTAAACCCTTTGGAAGGTTGCCTCAGTCCATGATTCGGAGCTGGAGAAACAGGGTCTCCAGATGTGTCCCTAAAATATTGTATGGATGTGTCCGTTTTGTTACACATTTTTCTTAATAACTTTCGTAACAAAACGGACACATCCATACAATATTTTGGGGACACATCTGGAGACCCTGTTTTTCCAACTCGAAATCAGAGACTGAGTCTACCTTCCAAATTTTGTTGAAATCGGAGAGATAAAGTCAGGGTACTACGGTAGATAGAAATGCCCATTAAACAAATATGAGAGAACTCCTCAATAGTTAATGGCATCGACTGAAAATTTGGTACGCAATGCAAGTACAGACAGCTAAAAAGCTTAAACTAAAAATATTTTCAAGGGTTAATCGTCTCTAGTTCATGCACTTACGTCCCACAAATGTATATTTATCTGTAATATATCTGAAAAAGTTGGAATGAGTACATTACTGTTTCATTAATAAAATAAAATATGAGATAGGTATTTGTCCTTCTAGTTAAAAATTTAAGCCATGAAATACATTACGAATTAAATTAAAACTTAACAAGTTTAATTAATATTTTGAGACTAAAGCGAAAATTTTAAGGACGAAGAACATTCTTGAATAATGAAACGTTTCATTTGCATTTGTGGGAGTATTTGGCGTCTATTCATGAAATTGTAAACATTTTTCGTGATTTACGAAACCTGCTGCGTAAACTGCAAGAACAATAGCAAAAACAGTGATCACAAATTCTATAATTTTCCACAAGAAAGATGTTTTGTATGGCGTCGATGTCATTGAAATTTGACGAATTACACGAGCTTCAATGGTGTGACTCGTAAATCGATCGATCGTAAATTGATCTTCTCATTTGATTTCTTTTAGCCAAATAAAACTAATTGTTTTCCTTTTATTGTTGTTTGTGGTTGGAAAGCGATGTCGTATAGTGTGCTGGAAATACAGATTTTATAATTAATTTGGCCATGTTTAACTAAAAATACACAAAAAGTCTGCATTAATAACGACCTACTACAGTCATAAATAATCGTCTGCAATAGGTATATATGAAATGTTATTCGATTACATTTGATTATTTCTTTACTTTTCATGAAGACAGTCATGAGAAAGTTCGTGTCCTGAAATTAACATTTTTAGACGGGAAATAAAATAGATCAACGTTATTATCGACACTATAGATTTACATGATCGAATAGAATATATGTAAATTTTGATATTTCATTGAAATTATAAGTTTGTTTACTTATGCTTCGTAATGACAGCCAGCCATTTGATATTTCAAAGTCAGACGTTATTGTAACCGTTAGTTAGCGCTGTCGTCGCGCACCCAGCGAATTCTTTCAATCGAAATAAAACAAACTGAATCATATTTTTTTGTATGATTAGAACTAAAGTCACTACTATTAGGCTGCGTTTCAACCACAGATGTGTGAGAATGTGTTGCGAGCAGAGAGCGGAATTCTCATGGCATTTTTTCACCTGTCATAGTGACTTCTCACTTATCGACTCTACCTAAATGATGTCGATATATTAGACTTTAAATTAGATTGTCGAAAAATTATCATGTTATGTAGAGCGTTCTTTTTCGTATATAAATGGATATTTGACTGTAAAAGATGTACTTAGTTTAAAACCGGAAAATCTTTTACAGAGAAATTACTGGAACACTTGTTACCATTACAACAAACGAATTTCAGATGAAATTGAAAAGAAAAAACTGAACTAAAATCATTAAATTAGAATTTGTGATCCATTCATTGTTCATTGCATATTATTATGTCTTCGAGTATTTCCCATTTTCTACTGATCGAAAGTTAATTGGAAGAGATCGCTCTTTAACTTAAGGCCGCCTTTTGTTTACATCTACTTTTAATCTTCTTCAGTACTTATGTTAAGTATTGATATATGTATGTATATCGGAAGTCGATAAGTGAGAAGTCACTATGACAGGTCAAAAATGCCAGGAAAATTCCGCTCTCTGGTTGAGAGGAATGTGTTTTTCACTAACCAATAGAAACGCTTAATTTACCTTGCCTCGCTCCGCTCAGCTATTTCCACTAAGGCGGTGCTTAGTTCATGAAAAACTCATTCCTTGCATGAAACACATCCTCGCACATCTCTGGTGGAAAAGCAGCCTTACAAGTTCATGGAAGAAAATAATTAAATAATTTAGACAAAACTCTACTTTTTAAAATGGAAAGAACTACTCCGTGAGCTGTTAAAAAAACCTTCGGATTTTAGAAGCATGCCTCGGGTATTGACGATGATATGCGATCGTGATATGCGGTTCTGTTCTGTTATAAACTTGCAAAACTGTTCGAAGTTATCGTAAAAAGTTATGTAAGTAAAGAATAACCATCAGTACAAAACAAACCTTACTGTAATAATATTACGCATCTTTATCTTTTTCTAAGTTTAATACAATATGACTTTTTGTCATGATACAAATAAAAAAATATCAGCATTTTCGAATTCTTCCATCGTTAATTTAAATTGAGAACACCCCGCCTTAACACACTACTTTTATTTGGAAGTATATAGAGCTGTTTTTATACTGTATCTACTTCTCTTGGGTACTTATGTCAAATTATTTTTTTTGGTCTGCTTTCGTTTAATATTTTTTTAATGTACTTTGCGAAATCCCCGTTGCCTCTATAACTCGGTCTTAAACCTTATTAATTTACGATCAATACTTTTCTTAAACTTTCAGCTTCTTTACAAAATATTTGTATACATTATAAACAATTTCCCGTGATTGGCTATTTACAGAAATAGCCAGTTTAAGTTAACTCGCAATGGAAATCAATTTCCGAAAAATAACAAACAAAATAAATATGTAAGTGGTGGTTTCTACTGCACTATATAAATCAATGAAAACAAAACGAGTGCACTCTTCACGTGATGATTTGCATTTAAGTCAAAAAGACAATTGTCATTTTCTACTAACGAATCTCTCCGATTTTCCCCGAAACCCGAAGGTAAGAGCTAACGGATTATATTTAATTACCTATTCTGTAAAAGTAATCTCATTAAATTTAATGGAACTGTACCAAGATTTTAATTACGAACATGTTGAACCTTTTTCTCATTTGGTGTCGGCATTTCTAAAACACTTATTATAACCTTTCTGGAAAAATTTATACCTAATGTCAAATATTCCCGTGGGTGGGAAAGGTTAAAATATCACTCTCAAATCATACTGTCGCCGCCGAAAATTTTATGCCTTGAATTAAAAAAAAAAAACCTTCTTATCTAAA